>NW_024499162.1:0-196000 GCF_017590055.1 Onychostruthus taczanowskii | reverse complement strand
GGAGGAGCCGGCGCCGCGCGGCCCGGCACGCCACGGCCGCCAGGCGACGCCGCGGCGCCCCCCTCCGCTCTCACGGACGGTTGCGGACAGGCAGAGGGGGCGGGCCCCGCCGCGGGGACCCGCCCCTCATTGGCCTGCTCGCCCCGCCGCGCAGCGCCATTGGCTGGGTTCGACGGAGGGGGTGGTGCCGCCCGGCCCGTCGGGGCGCGCGGCCGGTCCTGCGCGCGGAGGCCGCGTGAGGGCTCGTCCGGCCCCGCCGGGCAGCGCTCGGCTCGCTGAGGGACACGCGTCGCGCTTAGCAGGGCAGGAGAGCCCTGACGTTCCGACGGGTGCCCTCGGCGTGTTTGCCTTGGAAGCCGCTGAGTGAGCTTCCACCTGCACGCCTGGGGAGGGGTAAACTGTGCCGTGTGCCAGTAGGAAAGGGGGCATCTCATCTTTAGCACATTTTCACTAAGTTGACCATGGAAAGTTTTGCAATAAAACACTGAAAATGAAAGGCTCATGAATAGCCTGGCTCTGTGTTCAACTGGAGATGTTACTAACACATTTCTTACAAGAACCTTAAAAGCACCATAAAAATATGAACCACACCACCTGGAGAATCTGGGATGCCTCATTTGACAGGCAGCAGGTGCATATGTCTGAACTTACCCGAATCAGTGCTGAGAAGTTTATGGCAGAGTTGAGATTTCAGTTTACCGTGTTTTAGCATCACTGAGTTGCCAGTGAGTCCTGAAGTGCTGCTTCCCCATTTCCCTCAGTGAAGTGGAAACCCATGTGAGGCAGCGCATGCTACAGCTGCCCATCATCCCATCTGTATTTCCCATGGTCACTGGAGTTGACATCTTCCTGATCCTTTAAACCCTGGAGCGGTGTGGCCTAACCACCAAAGGCCCTGCAAAGGCTCACTCTGTACAGCTGATCTTTTCCTAAGTGCCCTGGCCTCTTCCATGGGAAGTGTTACTGTGGCTCTCCTTAGGGCCATGGCTCTTTTGCACACGGACATTTTGGACATTCCGAAGCAGGGCCAAAGCCAAGGTCCTGCCTGGCTGAAAGCAGCTGCAAAAATGCCAGGTTGGATACACTGTGTGTACAATTGAAGGTGTAGGATAAAAACATCTCCCTGGAGCCCCATGCCAGCTCAGCAGCACCCACTCCCTGCAGGGAGCAGAGCCAGGCAGGGGTGGAGCACAGCAGCCAGCAGAGCATAGAGGCTCAGTGTCACCCTCATGCTCAAGACCCATAGGGGCCATTGACCCTCCTGTGGGACACTGCAGTCCTGCAGAATTACCTTCCCTTAAATGAACAAAGATGGTGCTGTCACATATGGCATTGGCCCCAGAGAGAGCCATCACAGGGCACCCAGCTACAACCAAACCTGGCTTCCCATTGGGTGCTTTCATGCATTTATCCCTCTGTGATGAAGCTGAGAGATCACCCAGACAGCTGAGCTCTGCCAAGGTAGAAGGACTGGAGCAGGAGCCTGCCTGCACTCAGGCTTATACTAAAATAACTGAAATGGCTTAATTCATACCTTTGATTATTTTGGTACAACTCCTCGTGGGGAAGCCAAAGTTAGAACAAAAGCATTCTATTTTAATTTAGTGTAATTATAGCCTGTCTACCTAGAGGAGCTGAATTGCTTTAGTAATACTACTGCAGCTAATTCCCTAAGTATGGATGCAGTTGTGCCGGGATAATGTTAATTTGGCTTATTCTTGTGGGAAAGGGGAAAAACATTATGTGTGCATTGCAGGCTCTTTGCAAACAGCTGCAGCTGGTTGAAAGGTTACTGCCATGGCAGCTTGTTGCCACACTTGTTCTTGGATTTGCTGCCTCCATAACAGAGCCATACAGCAAGCATGCTCCATGGCCACCTGGCTGCAAAATCACAGCATTTCATTCAGTATTAGGTGCCTGCAGCCCAGCAGGTGTCCCACTGAAAGGCCTGAGATTACTGTGTGGCTGCTGTGCTGTAATGGTGAGGGAGCTCAGAGCTATCTGTGGTGTGGTAACATCTTGAATGGCGATGCTGTTTCAGCAGTATAAGCTCAGTATTAGAGTAATGCAGATGACAAATCACATCCCTGATCAAAGTCAGTTACCAACCCCAGTAACCAAAATTGCCATAGATTCTCTTTTTCCTTTAAGGGAGATAAAAGGAAAATTGATTAATTGCACAGAGGCTTGTGCCCCTTCTTCTGAATGGAAAACAAGTCGCTTTTCAGTGAAACTCTGGAGGTAGTCAGGATCTCCTTAAAACAAGAAATATCTTTAGTCATTTCTGGTGAACTGCATGAAGTATGGAGACTGGACACTGTTATTTCTGGTGCATTTCCTCTCTGCTGCTCTGTGAAGGGGCAGAGCCACATTTGCAGCCCAGTGTCTCATTTTTATTCTGCATTTTTATTCTGCATCCCAGTGTATGCCTAGCTGCATCTCTGCACAAGACAAGGCATTGCTGGCAAGAGGCATACACATTGGGAAGAGGTACAGCTTTTTAGGATCTAGTTCCCTCAGAGTTCATTCTTCAAGCTCTGAGCAGGACCCAAGAAAGTTGTCTCCTGCACACATGAGCTTTGATGGAAAAGTCCGTTGTGCCTGAGGAGCGGAGCTGTCAAGAGGAGTCTCCATCTCCAAGCCAAGATTTGTGTTACCCTTCTACCAGAGCCCAGCAGCTGGTAGTTTTCCATCTCCTGAAATCCAGAGGAACTTTCAACCTCAGGGAACAAGAAATTGGAGAAAAGTCAATAGACCAGACTAGCTTCATACCACATTTATGCAAGGAAAGAAATAAAAGAAACACTATAATTATATTTTAACTACCTTTTACTCTCAGCAGTATCCCATAAATCAGGTACCTTGTTAGTACTGTGGAGCAGCATATGATGCTGGAAGTCAGCATGCACCAAGTATGCTGACAGTAAATACAGTAAAGATTGTAAGCTGGTTGGCTTTGGCCATCTTGGGCAGTGTGTCCTGACAGGATGAAGTCATGACAGGAGACGAATTTATATCTGTTTTGTCTGGTTTTGACAAAGAGAAGGTGAGCAGATGTACTGCAATCTCTGACACCACACCAGGCTGTGGCCCAACCGAGGGCACAAGGATGTCCACAAGCCCACAAGCCACATCACCCCTTACTAGCATGGCAAATGGCAAATTCATGTCCTGGATCAATGCCATGATGAGAACTCATTAAGACAAAAGATGCACAGCCACAAGGAAAACTCCTGTAGGTGGGAGATGAGAGGGCAGGCAATATGCGCTGCATGAGAACCCATTTAAAAGGCACCGAAAGATGATGTGAGAAATCTCCTCATGCAATGCTGCAAGCATTGTGCATTTTTAAACACCTTCAGCAGACAAGTATAGCTGATGCGTTGAGCTAAGTAGGCTGCATATCCCACGACAGCTATAAGAGTCTGCATTGTTTCTGTGCTCAGGGAGGGGGGCGTGAGTGGATTCAGAGCTGCATGGTTGCCCTATACTGTAATGTACCCTGCTCAGTACAGTAGCCTTTTGTGTAAGAGGATGAGCTAACCAGTTGTTTTGTAGAGGGGGGACCCGTTTGCACCACAGCAGCAAGTCAGAGCAGCTCCCGGGCAGCCGTGGTGGCAGTGGCCTGAGGGGGCATTGATGGAGGGATGCTCTAACAGATAGCCCCTGTTTCTGAGATTTTGGCCTCAATCCTATCACAGGCACAAATCTTACAGGTCTGAACCCAATTGTTTTCAGAGCTCTAAGCTGGGAGATAAACAGGCTTAACTCCCCATAGGTCAACAGGGTGGCAGTTGTCTGTCTCAGTGCTGAATCTGACACATTATCAGCCAGTTCACAGAAAAGCTTTTGCTCTGTCCTACATGCTTGTGTTAGTCAAATGTTATTCTTCAAGAAAAATGACAGAGAGAGGAAATTATTTTATCAGGACGTGAAGTAGGTCATTGTTATACCCTGGCTTATCATTTTCCCTATGATACAAAAAATATTAACTGGATGCTGGCCTTGGAGAATGAAAGCTTTCTTTTTTTTCTTTTATTGCAGAAACTTGAAAAGCTTGACAGGGAGAGAGAAGAGGGAGTGAGGCTGCACGCTGAACATGCCGTGCTGAACTGCGGTTTGTTCAGGGGAAGAGTATGGCCTGCTCTGCAGGACTGTCACCAAGATATTGATCTTTATCAAGAAGAGCAACCCGAAGATCTGGAAAAATATCCATCTGTGATGACTCCATCCATTTTTCAAAGAGTTGGATCCCAGTGACTCAACTGAGCTGATCATTGGCAGGCGAATTGGTGAGAAAAGAAAGGGGAAGAATAGGAAGGGAGGGAGAGAGCAAGGAAAGGACAGCAACCCAGGAAAGAAAAGGCAGCTTTTAAAAAGGACTGCTCTGACCTGCTCTGACTCTAGAGAAGTGCCTTTGAGGATGTTCTGTGAGAGCTGTGAGGGGAAAGGGCTAAAGAAGTACAGAATATTGCTACTTTTACATTTGATTTGTAGTTTTAAAAAAATATGTATTTGCCAGAGCTTTTTTTAGTAACATTTTCATGCCCTATGTATGGATTTCAGGGTAGTTTTCACTACCTGGGGAATTGTATCAATAAGTAGCACACTTATTAACACAACAAACTCTCACCACCCTGCCAGCTAAGTTCTGATTGAATTTAGGACAGGGTACCAAAAACTCACAGACAAAACCTGTTGTTGAGATAAACCTGGAAAAACCCTTCACATAACCAAAACAAAGCACAATTGCTTCAAGGCTTCCAAATTCCTAGTTAATTCAGAAAACAAATTAACCCTGGCCTCCTATCTGCAGTCCTCTGCAGGACAACCACGGTGGGAGATGAGCCCTTTATCTCACTTTCAAAATCCTTTTCAGCTGATCTGCAGTCACAGTTGCTGAAAAGCACTGCATGTCCTGATTTTGTGTGACAGTCACCAATTTGCCAGCTTGTTGTGTAAGCCCCTCACTGCCTTAGGGCTGCCCCACACCCCTCTGGGTTCACCAGAGCTGGGAGCTCTTCCCACAGCTCTCCCTGCTGGCTTAAGCAGTGGACCCAGCAGGTCTCCTGGGCACTACTGGGGGCACCCTGGATAAGACCTAGGTGGTGGCAGATAAATGTCTTGGTAAGAAAAATAACAAAGATACCAGCTTTGCCAAACATTTGACTGATAGAACTGCCCCTGCCCTGGAGTATATTGCATTTCACTGTTCTTCTGCTTACTGGGATTTATAACTTCTTCTGTTTCTGTCACAGGAGCCCCTTTTTCAGAGATAATCTGGAGAGGGAGGAAGTCCAAGAGCTAAGCTGGAGGAGAAGTAAACATGCTTGGATAATATGCTGCACACTGGTAGGAAAAATGGAGGAAGAGAGCTGAGCAGAGAAAAGACAGCTCAGTTTGGATACATCTCTGAGGAGCCAGAGCAGAGCTGCCTGCACTGGAAATGGGCATGGTATCTGCAGCACAGGTACTCTTTGCCAGACTGCCTGTCAGCCAGCAGGTGAATCCCCTTATTAGTTTTCGTTAGCTGGAACAACCCCACTAGTTCCCCTAGGTGGACTCCCAATACAGCTGTGAAAATCCTAGTCAGCCATGCTTCTGTTATTTAAGGGTTCTTTCCAGCAGCTGGGAAAACTTTCCTTTTTCCTATGCATTCCCTCCCCTGTTAGAGCAGACTAGTGAGTAACACCTCTCATACACATCCTTGTATGAGGGGTCAAACCAACTTCCTAATGGGACCCTTCACTTTTATTAACAATACTGGGATGTGAGAAGAGCAGAGAGATCTGTCTGGTCTGCAGGGATGCTCCCATGCCTGCTTCTGCACCCTCCCACCCCTGAAAGCTTGGCCCAGCCAATATTTCTGTGCTGATCTGCCTTTGCAGAGAGTTTGTCCCATGCATTTTTAGATGGTTACTCTGAAAGTCTGAAAAACATCAACTTGTCTTAGTGTTATCTCTTTTGGAGTCAGCCACTTCCTCTTAGTATCAAACTTGGAAGAACCCCATAGCCACTGCTGAAAAGCCTTTTCCCTTTCCACATTTAAAGGTCTTTTTCAAAAGCAGTGCTAGGATGTCTTTGGTGGGGATTGAAAGGCTTGGAACAAGCCAGTGCAAGTGTTAGTTTTATTGAAAGTGAGCAGGATGTTCTTCCCTGATAGCTGCCTGACTTTAAGGGCAGGAATTGCAGGAAAGCATCCACAGCTCCAGGGCAGCTTAGCAGAGGAGGAAAGTCATAGCTTTTTTTGCGCTGCATGGTAAACAAAGGCAGGAAACCAAAGAACAGGATTCACTTGGTGTGGAGCAAACCCTGCCATCCAAAACACCACTGTCTTGGCTCAGATGTACGTGGAGGCTCCCAGGTTCTCTGGCTTAGCTGAGCCAGCTATGTCCATCCCACATCCCTGCTGCTGGCAGTCACAGCTGGGGAGGAGCAGGCACTTCTCAACACACCATGCTCCACCCCACAATCTGCTTTGGGAGAGAACTGTGAGCAGGTTTGGTATACCAGAAAGCAGTTACACAGGCATTATATTTCTCTTTTCAGGGACAGAATGAAAACTTCCAATTCCCAAGTCTTCAGGACAGCACTTTTCAACCATAATAGGTATACATAATCAGACATAGAAGCCAGACACAGTATAAGGTTTTATTTCCCTTTCAAGCATCCCATCTCTTCCTGGGACTCCCTCACTAGCACAAGGCTGGGCCCAAGAAATTGCAAGTCTAGTCCATTGGAGCTGGATTTTGAAACAAAGAGCTGCCAAAACAGTACTATCAGCATGGCTCTACGAGGCAAACCCTTCCAGAATGGTTTACTGTCACAAAGTAGTGTTTTCACCAGTCTGGTTTGAAACAGTTTTCTGAACAGAATGAAATTCCAAGTACTCCTTTGCTGTATAACCTTGACAGATTAGTGTCCTTTTTTAGCTGGAGAGGGAGCAGACAGAATTCATGTGCTAAAACCCAAAGCTCTAGAGGAAAACTGTTGAGTGCAAACTGAGCCTCAGTTTGTCAGTGTTTGAGAAGGTGGATGTCTTGAAGTCCTCAGACTAAAGATGTGAATGAGGGCCTTCCTGGTAGACAGTGTGATCCTGGCTTCAAATCTGTTTCTTCTGCTGCTTTACGGGTCTCCATATCTTTGACAGAGAGAGTTCAAGCAAGAAGGATGAAAATGCTGAACCTCTTCCAGCTCTGTTAGTTGTGGAGAAGTGACCTAGGGGCTTTGAGCACCCGCCTCTGTTAGCTGTAAATACAAACCACTGAAAAGCACCGGAACTTTCCCACTGAAGCAAAAGCATCAGGAACAGGAGATTAATGGGTTGCCAGCTGTGTCGGCATGATAAGCCAAGCAAGAACCCAGACTCTTTCAGTCGAAAATGGACTGAGACATCAGCAGGGACACATGGGAAATCAGCCAGAAGCCACGCATGGAAAACTGAGCAAGGCAGCATGGGCAAACATTCCTTATCTTCGCTTTACGTCAATAGAAATGGCATTGTAAAAGAGATAGCAAAGTATTGGCTGGAGAGGAGGAGGGAAAAGTCCACAAACTTTCTTGGCTGTACACATAGGTTTTAAAATGCTACTGTTTTTGTCTGAAACTTGTCACTGAAAACAAGCATCCAGCAAGTTCTTCCAGAAGGCTTGTTTGCTTGTTTTGGTGGATTTAGCTGAGCTGTGTTGGCAGGAATTTGCCTGCCACTGCGGTTGTGCTCCAAAGGCGGTCAGGAAAGTACAACCTCTTAAACCAGTCTAAAGCACAGCTGTTATAATTACACCATCTACTATGATTTGCCACAAAATAGGACTCATGGGAGAGGCAGACCTCAGAAGTCTGGGCTTTCTACAAGGTGATGTTGTCTGCAGCCATGTCCCTGTTTCCCACAGCTTCTGCTTTTACAGCAGCCTAGCCCAATTACCTTAATTTTCTTTGCTTTCTGGTTTTATTGTTTTTGTAAGAGCTAATTAACAGAAGAGTGGATAAGTCCCAGACTTTTATGTGGATTTTTTTTTTTTTTTTTTTTTTTGTGGTGGTGGTGGTGGTACTTTTCATTTTGCTGAGTTTTCCTGTTTCTTTTAAGCAATTTTATGTAAGAAAATAATTTTTCCTATCAGAGGCAATACTGAGAAAGAAGAAGGCTCAGCAAGGAGAATAACAATTAAGGTAAAGCCATGAATAGGTTTTGACTCCTCCTCCCTCAGTTTTGCAGTCCCACCCTGAGTGGGTAATGGGCCCTGACTGCAACTCTGCTGTCAGTGCCCTGGAGCAGGGAAAGGCACAAATATTCTCTCCACACAGGTGTACAGGTGTCAGTGGGAGGTGAGCTAGGAGAAAAAGCAGGCTGGGATAAACACAGCTGAAGCCTCACAACCTGGGTCCATATGGCCCCTGGATCCATTCCCCTGCCCTGCAGAGCCTCGGACTGGCCACTGGCCGGAGCAAAGCTAATTGCTGGGTTATGGGCAGGGCTGGGCTCACTGCGCCTGGGTGTCTTAGGGCAGGGCCACCCACTGCACACCGGTGGGGAGCTGCAAATCCCCACTCCAGGTGCACAGGGCTCTGCAGGGACTTTAGCTGAGTGCCTGGGAGGTGGCTCTGGAAACATGAAGGTGGTCTGTCAAAAAGTCTAGTTGTTCAGGTATCAAAGTAATTATATCACTCATACAAATAATCTCAAAATAGGATTATTGGTAAAACTGTATTTTCATATAATGCCATAATTAATGAACAAAGATTCTCTGTATTTGCAGTCCCTGACACCATAGTGATGGACATGATTCAAGAACAGATACAGGTGACACAGTAGCTGGGTGACTGAGCATCTCCCTCTTAACATACGCATGGGGTAAATGAATGGAAAAAATGGAATGGAGAAAATGGAAAATCCATGGTGCTGAACTGCTTTCTATTTGTCTCAGGAGAAGAACTTCAGGCAATGTGTCTGTAAAGCACTGAGCAGCTTCCACTCTTTCTGACCCCACCAATTTCCTCTGCACAAACTATCCATATGGATTTGATGTGTGGCCTCTGTGGGGCCCTGAGGCTCATATGTCTCACTAAGTCAAAACGTATGGGCTAGAGAAGCCATGTCCCTGCCTAAGCTTCTGCAAGTCCCTCAGGGTCAAGTTAAGTGCAAGCCTGATCCTGTTCTCTGAACCAGGCTTGCCTGGTGCACGCTTTAATCTGCCCAGCCTCACCAGGCTGGGTTTCATCTCAGCTGCAGAGCTCAAAAGGAGGTGGCCCCTGTATTGCCCCATGGGATCCTGGGCAGCTCAGCATCCCCAGCAGACCAGGGGCACATCTCCATGGCTGGCTCACTCTCACCAGCTTCAAGCCCTGGGGCTGGGGCAGGAGCTTAAGAAATAAGAGGGCTGTGGGACTTGAAGGCTTCTCTGGAGTCGTGTACCGCTTTTAGTGTTTCTGTGAGTCTGCTTCTGCACTCAGACTTAACCGGGCTTAACCGCGCTTCCCTGCTCCGCAGGGATGCCAGGGTGAGTCAATCCATTAAAAGCTGCTCACTGCTGGACACCAAGCCTAAAGCCACATAAAATAATAAAACAGGCCAGGGAGTCTTTTCCACTCCCAAGGCCCACTGGCGTTCCCAGCCGTGCCCAGGGAGACAAGCTCCTGTCCCCCAGAGCAAGAGAGCTGTGCCCAAACCACCTGCTGAGAACCACCCTGGCTCCTGAAACATGCCTGGGCATTGGCTGCAGGAGTATTTGCTTGGTCTGGGACAAACTCCTGCCAAGGACAATGCCAACCATTTAACTCTATAGGCAACTGCCTGGGCCTGTGCCCTGTCTCCTCTTTATTAATTTATTAGTACCTTGCTGCTAGCCTGCACTTGAACAAACAGAGAGCTTGCCGTGAACAAGGACAATAAAGTGCCTGTGAGGGGAAAGTTCAAAGTATTGTAAGAAAAAGGTGCATTCTCCTCTGCAGTTTAGTCTCTTTGGTCACTGCAGAGCTGGGTTTGGTTGATGCAGGTAGTGTGATTTTTCTGTGTGCAGTGCCTGCCAGAGGGAGCCTTGGTGGCCACACATCACTGCCACCCCAGCAGACGCTGCTGCTGCTGTTATGAACAGTACTGCAGCCAGGTTTAAGACAGGGATGTAATGCTCTGAGTGGCCAGCTTACCAAAGAGAACAAAGAAATTATTATAGGGCCAGGAAAAAAAAAAGGGGGAAAAAAAGCTAAAAGAAAACAAAGAGCCATTGACAAGAGACACAAATTAGCTGGGTCTCGAGTGTCCTTCCCCATTTGATAAAACAAAAATGTCCAGAGCAACAATTAACAAAAAAATATATGAAGGATAGAATATCTGTTTAGCTCCAGGTACTGACTACCATCCAGGGCTCTGGTTTTTTGTTATTTCCATGCTTTGGGTTGTCTTGGGTTTTGGTTAATGTAGAGCTGGTTGCGTGCATGTGTGTGTGTGTGGTGCAGTCCCCATGGGTTTGAAAGCTGCCTTTTGCAAAGAAAGGGAAGCCCTTCTGAAGGGCAAAAAAGGAGCAAAGTGGGCTCAGAGGATACAGGAGTATGCTTTGGCTGCTTCTAGGGAAATACAGCTAGAGGTAAGAATTAGCCCTGGAAAAGCACTCAAAACTAGGGGCAAATCCAGCAAGTGTTTAGGGTTGGGAAGACAACGCTGAATAAAAGCAATACAACAGAAAAGGAAAGCTGTGGAGAGTGCTGCTCCTGGGCTGCTCTGGGGTACACTGGTTGTTGGCTCACTAGCCCGCACTGAGGTGAGGGAAGTGTGGGCTGTCCCTGCAATAGGGCCTTATGAACAACAGGGAGCTGAACACCCTTCACTTTTGCCACAGCAAAGGGAAAGGAAATAATCCATTCTCCACAGTATGTGAAGCAAGTAATGAGCTCAAACTGTAGCATGGAAAGCTCAATACAGATGGTAGAACATACTTTCCAGAGGTGTGGGCAATTGTATATTGCAGTGGCCTCCAGGGACTGAGGCATCTCCAGCAAGGTGAAATACCCAGGGCTGTCAGGAATGGTTAGGGACAGCTCATTTTGTTTTTAGGTAGCTGGGATGCAGTGGTGTTTCCTGACAATCGCTCTTCCAACCATACCTTTGTAAAACAATCCAAAGACTGTCAGGTGCTGTGGTTCCATGGTGATTTTCACTGACAGCAGAAAGAAAACCAGACAAAGCCTAGGGTATATTTCAGTGCTCTTGCTCCCTCACTGTAACATTTGTTTGTGTATGTGGAAGTGGATGCATCTGTTCCATTCACTTTTTCTCCATTCACTTCACTGATCAGCTCCTTTTGTCCTGTGGACCACCAGTGTGTCCCAGAAGGGCAGCCTGAAAACCACAGGAGCAGATATCCTCATGGGAGCCCTTTTGGGTCCCTTCCCTGTGCATGCCCAGCTGACCAGTGCCAGGCACTGCTCCAGGGGATCACTTGTCTCTGTGGGTGAGGCAAACATGGATGTTGGGTTCTGAGCAAAGCCCTGCCTGTCTTGTGCTGCCACCACTGCCTGTGAGAAGATAAAATCAAGACCTGTCAGATGTACAGCTAGGTGCTGTTAAGTGCTGTCTGTCCGGGATTTTAGATTACTCTCCAGTAGAGAAAGATCACAGAAACAACAAATTACACTTGTTTCTTCCAGTCTTGTGTTTGAAAGAAGAAGTTGTTCTTTGCTATGTTATATAATTTACCTGTATCACACCATCTCTCTATAGTCTCACTGGAAAAATCTCAATTTGGTTTGCAGTGGTTCCTCTTTCATTCCCTGCTGGATTGACAGGCTCAGCAGGTACCCTCAAAATTGGTGTAATTCCTTTGACTTTGCACAGCAGCTAGTGGCACCATGACTTTGCACAGCAGCTAGTGGCACCATGGATTATTCAGTCAACATTAACCCAACAACCTTATTGCCATATCATGAAGCAGAAGGGGAAAACCCTATCTTTGTGAGTAAATTATTAAAATTTCTTTTGTCAGTAAACTGAGGAAGCATGAATTGAAGATGAATAAATAAAAACATATTTTTTTTTCCCAAAGTAGTGGGAACTGGATTCTGCAAACCCCTATGCAGCTTGCTTCCCTGTTAACTGAAGCGTAAATGTTCTTGCGTTCAAGGCCTCTCTCCCCTGACTGGAGCTCTTCTGCATGGCTTGTCCTTCACAAGCTAAGTGACAATAATAAATTGTCCTACTTAAGCAAGGGACCTATTTCACCTCCTCACCACACTCATTAAAAAATGGCTATGCTAAATACACTTAAAGATCAAAGACCTGGAATGCAAAACAGGTCCTGTGCAGCAAACTGATGGGCTCCTTAGGGTTTTGTCGCTGTGGTGCTATTGCCTTGACAAGTTAAAATATCCCTTGTCAGCCTCTGTGGGAGCCTAGACAGAGAAAGAACCATCACAAAATAACTGAATACTGTCTTTGACTACAGTCACTGAGTGGTTAATTTTTTTTTTTTAAGCTTTAATCATCTTTGACTTCAGGTTTGGCTATTAACCCACCAAGTGATCATTAACTCTGCTGACTGAATGGCTGATTTCCAGAGGATCAGTCCAAAGAAGGATTGGTTTTTAGGTGTTTTTTGGGGTTTTTTTCCTGAAGGACTTTAATATCTCCTACCAGCAGACAGACAAACTATTGAATCCCCTGTAAGATTTGGGCTGAGCAGGGAGGTACTGCAGGTTATCTGCATAGAAACACACTGCTCAGAGCTGATAAACTCACTGACACTATCCTTCTTTCCAATTTAACTCAAGCCTTGCTAAGCAGCAGGAGTAACCTGACTGAATTGTTGAGGGTCACAGCTTGAGGTCCTTAATCAACATTCCCAGTTTAATCAACGGGAGTTTGGCAAGCCTAAAATGCAAATCAGGATATTTCTGGTGTTTAACCCTTCCAGAAAAGGACTGCTGCTTGTCCTTTTCCTTCCAGAACAGCTGGTTAAGGATAAATGTAATGTTGATGCAGAAATGATCAATTGTCAATTGGACTTCTTTTTTTTTTTAGCCCTTTTGTCTTTAAAATGCCTACAGTTGAAATTTTCTAAAGGCAATTTTGCTGGTTAGAGAATGATCTGCTAATAAATGAACAATTTTTTTCATTAATAAATTATTCTGACTCACAGTCCATATCCTAAGCCACAAGACCATCCTGCCTTCCTGACTTGAGATCCATAAGAGCTAAGAAGCTAACTCTGACTCAGCAGAGAATGGCTGGGATTGGACTCTGTTTGCTGTGTGTATCTTTCTTCCAAACATGACACAGACAGAAATAAATTAGGAAAAAGCCTCTTGTACACTGGCCCTGAGTTCTCCCTGGGAATCACTGGGGTCTTGATTGCCCCCTGTGGTATGAGAATGAATTAAGCTCAGCTTTATAAATAGCAGTCTAACCACTCCTGTGCTGACAGGCATAAATGTCAGGAAATATGTAGTTAGTTACACCGGTGCTGCATCTCTTAACTTTAATTTTAAGTACCTCTGTCATACCAGGGGAAGCAGAATAACACATCTAGAACTAAAAGATTCCTGCTAGACTTTTCACACTAACTATTTCCAGCTTTCTTCCAGATAGGAGTTTTCAGCAAAGTGTTGTCTAATTGAAAAATTCTGTTTCCCTAAAACTATTGTTTTTCTTATGAGACCTACAAAAGAAAACATGCCCAATACATCTCTCAAACAAAAGTAATAAGGAAAAAATTATGACTATCACAGCATCCCTTTTTCAATTGTTGACATTTAGAATAATGTTTTCTTTATTCAAATGTCTTCTACAATTTAAATATTTTTACTTTTAAATAATAATAATAAAAAAAATCTTGAAAGCACTGAAATTTAATATTACCCTTGACTCAAACTGCATTTTTATTGTTTGCCTGCAAATGTTTCCACAGCTTTGTTTTCTATCCCATTTTGCGACTTGACTTTTTCCATTTCAAGCACCTTCTCTTGGCTGAAAATGGTAACCAGATATTTTGTGCCTGAATAAAAAATAGGATGAAATCCCAGCTAAGGCAGCCCACATGTCCCTCTGGAATATGTTCACAGAGGAGCAGCACACCTGTGCTATGGCTTTGGATGTAATAGCAAGGCTTTGCTGTAAGTCAGCCAGGTGAGGAGTGCTCCACCAGACTGATCATGCTACCACCCTCCTGTATGGAGCTGCTAGCATGAGGTTCAGCAGGACCACAAAGTGGACAGGGCTAGACAAAAACTGGGGGATAATAATTTTTCTGCATACATTTATTGAATTGTTCCATTACAGAATTGCAATCATGTTGATTCACAGTTGGCAGGATGAATGTCCCCGTGTAACAAAAGCAACAGGTTTTCCAGTGTTCATTTCCAGTGCTAAAATCCTGCTGAAAAATCTGTTCCTGTGCATAGGGAGGGGCTGTTCCTGGTGGAGCAAAGCTCACAGTGAAGTAGCAGCTGTAGTCTTGGAGCCAAGAAGTTGCAGAGGCAGCTGCTGTCTGCCTTTCCCATGTTGCCTGCCTGCTCCATCCCTGCTGGCTGCATCCACATACATGTAAAGCTGCCTCCTCAGGCTCAGGCTGTGGCAAGATGGTATTAGAAGTATTTATCCAGCTCCCAGGAAAGACATAGCACCTCTGTCAATATAGTTCATAGCAAGGCCTCTGGCAAAAACCCCAGTACGTAACTACAGCCACCTTCAGTCACAGTTGTCACTGAGCCTGAGGGCAGAAGCCACAATAAAGCCCATGCACAGGAGCAGCAGCTCTGTGCCGGGTGCCTTGCTGTGTGCCTTGGGCTGCGATGCTGAGCTGCTGGGGCCGAGCTGCGGGCTCCGGGGCTGCCGGCACAGGGAGCTGCGGCTCTGGGGCTGCTTTACAGCTTGGGTGTTGTGCTGGATGATGGGCTGTGGCCACGGGCGTAGGCACTGCAGGGCTGCTGGGATGTGGAGATGCTGAAATTCGGGCATTTGGCAATCTGGGGCTTGGTGCTAGGCTGCGGGTCTGCAGGGCTACAGAAGTGAATGCGGGTCTGCTGGTGTGCTTCGTTGTGGGACTGGCAGGACACCGAGCTGGGGAGGCATGAGGCTTCTGGGCGCTGGGCACAGGGAAGTGTTGGGCGGGAGGGCTGCGGGATCCAAGGCCGCAGGGCTGCTGAGTGGAGGGGCTGAAGGACTGCGGAGCGGCGTGCAGGGGCTCTGCGGGGCTGCGAGCCTGCATGCGCGGCTGGGAAAGGCGCGGGGCGGGGGACGTGGGCTGGGCTGGGCTGGGCTGGGGGCGATGCCGGGATGCGGCAGCGGCGGGCTCCCTCTGCTGGCCCTGCTGCTCTGGCGCCCTGGAGCCGCCCCTCCTGCGCGCCCGTGCCCGGCTTTAGCCGTGAGTTCACAGAGATAACAACAATAGCTTGGTGGGGGATTTATCCCTTTGTGCCTCGAACTGGCAACAGGAGCCTGCATGCCCCATGTGCGATGGCCTGTGGCGCCATCAAGTTACTGATTTGTTCCTTTAGCCATAGCTTAGAGATAACAGGTTTGCACTCTGAGGCCGGTTTTCCACTGGCTGGAGTCACTAACCAGACACCAAACCTTGGCATCGTCCTTGTTTGCAGCTTGCTGTGGCCATGTGTGTCGCAGAGCTGTGAGCAGGAATGGCACCTGATGCTCTCGGCATCCCTCTTGTCTAATCTGCACAGCAATCCTACTAAGCACCACAACAAAATTCTGCTTATAGGTACTTAGTGAATCTAACTCTCCTGCCAGGGACAACTGTGACACACTACATGGTGGCGGTATTTTTATTTCCTTATTGGATACTTTTGCTTCCTACTCTAAAAAACCTCCAATGTGCAGCATGTCAGGTGCACTGCTGCAAGTACAAATAGGCTGTGCTGCACTAGTTTAATCATCTCCTCTTGGATGAACTAAATAATTGCCCATCTGGTTCACTACTCATCAAATGTAGGCAGTGCCAGCCCCTCGGACATGGCACGCGGTATAGCGAGTTTCCCAGAGCTGTCCCATACCACTTGTGCAGTGTTAGCAGCACTGCTACACTTCAGGGAATGAGACCTGGCGCAGTGTTTCTCACTCACGTGCTCCATGGACCACTTCTGGAGCTTTCTCCACAAGCATGCAAAACCTTGATGCTTGAACTGCTCATGGGTAGCAGGAGGAAAATACACTGGTTTTTACCCAATTTTTAATTTGCAGACCCCAATATTTTCCAACAGAGGTGCAGACCATCTGTCACAAATTTAAGGCAACTGGCAGCAGGGTTGATTTTCTTAGCTCCCTTTCCCCAACAGATAACCCTCAGGGCCTGCAGACAATAGGCTGCAAACTGTTGGCATTGATAGATGAGCTTCCTCCCCTTCCATACAGCTTGGAAAATTGCTCGCCTGTCTCTTATTTAAACAAATGAAATATTCCAACTCCAGACAATGCTAGAGCTAAAAGAAAGAGGGACCAGTTTAGGATTTGAGTCTCTTACCTCCTGATTCTTTCTATCCCTCCCCCCTCTGTTCTAGCACCACTTTTTTAGATTTTAATTAAATAAGAAAATTTAATAATAAAATCAGAATGTTAACCAGGATATCTGGGTGAGGTGAGGGACAGAAAAATCTTTTGAAAGGTACTGGTGTTTCAAGCTGTAATCTTGATGTAGGATTTGAGCTGGCAAGGTGGGGATTTACAGTTTTTCTACACCAGCAGCACAGAAAAAAATCACTTTCTGCTTTTCCTACTCCTGACAGCCAAGCCTCAGCCAACCAATATTCTCCGCATCAGCACCCAGGGATGGGAGTCTGTCACAGAAAGAACCAAACACATATAGCTGCAGCACCAGCATGAATACAGATACACAGAGCAGAAACATGTTTTGTGCTGTAGACCCCTGGAGGCAAGCTTGGCTTGCAGCTCACATACATGCGTGCCAAGATACCTGTGTGTGCTGCAGTATAGGCGTGTTCAAACCCTTGCACTGCAAAATACTGGATCTATTTTAAGGATGAGGAAGTATCTGGCTAAAAAAAAAGCCTTTTGTGTTTGGGCCTGGCTCATTTAAAACCCTTGTTTCTTCCAGAATATTGGAAGTAATGAAAGTGCCTGCAGTAAAATACCTGATAAGCCTCTTTTCCTCTATAGAGAGGGTAAATGCATGTCATTTTCCAATTAGCTCTTGCTCTGAGCAATTACGTTGATCAAATAATTGAATAAGTAACAGGAATGTGAATTCTGGAGGCAGTTAATTTCATTCATCTGCCAGTTTATAGCCTGACTTGCATGAACACATAAACCAGGCTAACGTGTTATTTATAACTTTGAAAATGCAATTATAGTAGTCAAACATGAAGAGTTCTGTGTGCAGAGAGGAAGGTTTCTGCTAGTAGATTATAATAATACTATAATGAGGGAATTTGTTCTTTATAGCCAGCATGTAGGACAGGAAGGATGTGAGGCTTGTGTTTGAGAGAGTGAACAAGGCTGGTGTCAGCATGAGCAGGTGGAGCAATGGCCCTGGCCTGAATGTGGGGCAGAGGGGCAGCTAAGCCTTACCCTCCTGTTTTGTGAGACATTGTGCGTGTCCTGCCCCAGGGACTGTCAATGAGGGCTAACATGTCCCCCAGCTCCCCATACTCTTCTCTCCAAGTGAAGCTGAGCATAATTTTTGATGGAGAACCAGGACTGTGATCCTTTGCATGAAGGTGAGCGCAAGAGATGCAAACCAGGTGTTTTCTGCTTGGGGTTGGTCTTGGATGAGCATCACGGTGCCCTGGAAGAAGCTCCAGTTGAGTCTGCTTGACTACAAATTACTTGGAACAGCCCTTGAAGTTGAAACCAGGTCCTTGACTTCCATCAGAAGTATCAATCCTTCTTGCAAGTTTTATTCAGGAAAAATTATAATAATCATGATTTTTTTTTTTAAAAGCTCATCAAGAATGCAAACCATTTGATTTTTCTTCTTAAAGCTATCTTTAGATTGTCTAACTGATCGTACCTTTTATCTGAACCCCCTGTAGCAACCTGGCCTACCACACTAATTAGCAGAGATGCACAGTAATAAAAGTGGTGTGCAGGCATGAGCCACTGCCTCACAGGGAGTATTACCTGGTTGAGTGCTGCACTGGCTGCAAGGAGGAAATCTGTGCAATTAATTGCTTCCTGATTAAAGGCATTTGGAGTCTGGCCCTTAAATCTTCAAGGCCTAAAAACACATGCTGAGTTAAATATGGAATTTGCTCACAATACTTAAAAACATTGCCCCAGACAGCAGGATTCAGTGCAGTAATTTTGGTTGGAAATACACACTTTCCTGTCTAAGCATATTTTACCCTGAGCCAAGTAGAAAGTACCCCAGTCTAAACTAAAGGGCCATAGAAGGACTTGTGGGGGATTTAAAGCCGTTTCTAAACCAGCTTAGATGAGCTCTTACCATTTTCCTGTGAGGACATGCTCTTACAGGAATTAATTTCACAGGGCATGAGGCAGCAGAGGCAGAAACCCCACAGGACGTCTCAGGCTGAAAGGCTATTTACATGGTAATAAACTTCAGTGGATGACAAAAACTAGTGACTGATTAGAGGCACACCAGGAGGTGGGTTATCTGTTGTGAAGCTGTGGGGAGGGCCTTCTGTTCCCTGCACATATCTCTTTGTCACCAAGCAAACAGGATGGGGTTAATCCTGCCGGCAGGGAAGAGACCTATTTCAGGCCAGCGGACAGCAGGAGGAAAATGCTCACCACGGGAGTTTCTGGAGTTGGGCAAAATGAGGGAGGGTGGTGTGTGTCAGGAGGCTGGGACAATGCCAGCCAGCACTGATGTCAGGCTCAGGTGGAGCCACAACTCAGAACAGCAGGTGATCCAGCCTCCATGTGGACACTTCCTTAAGTGTCATCGTTTTCCCGAGGGCATTTCCTCCACCCTGATGTGGTGTCACCTATTACAGCCGGTCAGATGAAGTGACTTTATTTTAGCGTGTCCAACACTGCTGCCTCCTGGAAAGTCACAGCGCCGATGATTTATGGAGCCTACTGCTCCCACCTAAGAAAGGGCAGGCTTTGTTTGGGACCACCATTTGTCACATTAGAGCTGAGATGTCCCAGAAACACACATTTTGTTTGCTTATGTGGTGCTGATGCTCTGGTACTGCTCTCCCATCCCTTCTTTGCCAATTGCTTTTGCAAATTTCAAAAGAAATTTACTGATCCTGCACTCGTGAAAAGCACTTTAGGATCTAATTGCCTCTGACTATGGGAGTGGGCTTCCCAAATAGAGGGGGGCATCTTCAGTGTGTATTTAAGCACCTTGCTGGGTGAAAGTCAGAGGGACAAAGATTACAGATCTTTCCTTGCAAACCTCCCAATCGCCATCCTCCCCATCAACTTTGTCAATGGCAAGAGCAGGCAGGCAGTTATATAGCCTGAATTGCGCTAGGACAGATGTAACTCAACATTCAGTTTGACATCCTTCCTCCACAAAGAGAGTCTCGCACCTTTGCTGGAGAGGTTATATTGTGGAATGGGAAAACAATCCTGCCAATTGTTAGTGAGGGGGAAATAAAGCAGAGCAGAAGCTGCTTATCAGAGATCTGCATTTTGAGAGAAAAATTCACTGAATCCTGAGGAAGGAAGGATTCTCTGCAGAGCTTCTAGTACTCTCCTGACAATCTCATCATGCAGGAGCTGGGGCTAGGAGCTGGGCTTCTTCCTATAGTGAATACCGGATTTGAAAAATTAACATAACAGGAATCCCCAGACTGCAGCAGTGCTGTAAAGCTAGAGTTAAAATAAAACAAAATACATTAGTCAGACTGGCACAGATTGTTGTCTGTGAATTGTGATTTTTAGCAACAGTAGGAATGACTCAACGCCCAAAGAACTCAAAAGTCCAAAAGTCTGGAAGAGTCTGAGGCAAAGACTTCCCTCATCCCAGTCAGTTTGGAGAATGCCTGAAGTTCAGATCTTAATTTTGCCGAAGTTTGCAGTGTTTAGATTCACATGCCTTGTATTACAATGGATTAGACTAAGTCTCTCTTACCTTCATGAGACTCTTGATGTTGTTTGGATCTGTTTCTGGGAGGAAAGCTTCAGAGGAAGAACTGTGTGTCTTAGTGCAATTAGATGAAGAGCTGTATGCTTTTATTTTTTTTTTTAATTATTTTTTTTTAATAACTGGAAACCATCATCTCCAAGGTTCTGCCAAGCAGCTGTGAAGTTAACACTACCCGCACTTCTTTGTGGTCCACCTTCCTGGTGCATTGCATTCACTAATCACATGGCCAAGATATTATTAACACATCTGAACAAGATTCCTAACAGCTGGAGAGCCACATGGTATTTTGGGCAATCTAAGACGATGCCTCAGGGTAGCTCCTGCCTTGACACAAGAGATCAATCTCTCAGCTTTTGTACCAGCTTTGCTCTTGCAGTGGATGGTGAGAACAGATGGAATGCAGTCGTGTCTGCTTGCAGGGGGAGCTGCATTCCCTGTGCCAGGAGATGCTCCCCAATGCACGGCTCCCACGGGAACCCCGCTGGTGGCCCTGCACCACCGCAGCTCGCTTCAAGAAATTTGGGGAGCAACTCCTCTCCATCCTCCCACAGTATCTCCCGCTTGGGTGGGAAGTGAGAGGCTCTTCCCATTGAAAGGAATGTGGCTACTGCATGGGGAAGGAGAGAGAATAAATACTACAGGGTCTCAGATGGGTGATCTAAAATTGCCTTAAAACTGCCCTGATCAGCCACATAAAGCCCCAGAAAGGGTACTGCTGCTCAGTGGTCAGCACAGGCCAGGTCCCTTGCCAGTACTTTATCTCTGCTGTGTCAAACTGAGCACATCTGTAACAGATAATCTAGTTCAGTTTGTAACCCTGAAATTGAGAACTGTATTACAGGGCATGTTGAGGCTGCTGAAGCTGTATAAGCAAAGTTTCCTAAATACACAAGAGGTAACAACCCTGTGTCCAAGGTGGCTCAATCAAATTCTGATCTATTACTCCAGTCAGCATCCCTTGAAGTGGTAAATGAGACATAAATCCATTTTCGACACAGTTTGAGGTGTTTCTCCACTATCCCTCAGACTTTGTTGGGATTGAAGGCATATCAGAACTCCTGAACCTGTGAGCAAAAAGATGTCTGTGGTCACAGAGCTGCTTGACAGATAAGCCCCATGCCAGGTTTGATTTTCATCAGAAAAAATACACTGAAGAGTCTGTAAAACTACTAATAATTTTAAGTAAAAGGTAACCCAATTCAATTGAAATAGCTGGGCAGCAAAGGGAGTGTAAATCCCTTACACAAAGGGAGTGTAACTCCCTTACTCCTTTGTGTAACAACTTACTCAAAGAGTGTGTAAGTTGTAACAACAGGGGGTGGGGACCTTCTCTGTTACTGTGCTGGAGTGCAAATCTGCTCTGTGAGCATGGAGTTACACAGAAATTTCAGTGCAACATTGAAGTAAAATGACCAGAGGTCACACAAACTTGACTCTGAGAAGTCACTAATCTGAACATTTTACAGGAGACATAAAACTGTAGCTGGGACAAGCAACTTTTCACATCTCTGCAGGGGCTTGAAGTGTAGCAGTGTTTTTCAGGCAGAACACAAGTCACATGTTGGTGTGACTCACCTTAAAGAAAAGCAGAAAGGTGAGATACTCTAGAGGACACCTGCCAACGGTACAGAAACAACTCAGGAAAACAGGAAGAACTAAAAAACGAACAGTACAAGAATTAAAAAATACAGAACACAACCACTACCAAGGAATGAAAAAGACCTGACCATAACATAATTTTCTGCAGCATCTTCTTCCCTCAGCATGCTACCCCAAACCTGCCAAGCCACACTGCAGGGCAGCACAGCTTACATGCCTGTGCCTGCTCGCAGCCTGCTGAGGTTTCAGTGCACAAAGCTCCACCTAGTGAGAGGACAGGCTGTACTACACATTCAGCACACAAGGTAAGTTTGGACGGACTCGGCACAAAAAAATCTGGAAGGCAACCCTTTAGCATTATGTTGCCTCGGTGCTGATAATCCATCTCACACACATATACAAAGTCCCATCAGACGAGAGTACAGCCTCTCTATGTTCAGAAATACTTTCTTCCAGCACCACCTTGCTGAAGTGACTTTGTAAGAATGTAACTGAAGTGACATCACTTGGCTTTCATCAGCTGGCTGCTGCTCACCTCCCCAGGTGAGGGGACTGACCTGAAGCGCTCTGACTTCACTGGAACTCCAACTTCAAACCAACCTCCTCTTTCTGATGATCAAAACAGATACACCACTAGTGCTGTAGGTCCAAAAGTTTTAATACATGGTCCTTACTGTAAGTTCAGAAAAGTTATTGCATTAAATTCTAATACATAAATTTACCTGAATTTTAAAAAATAGTTTTACACAATTTTGCCACAGCACCAAAGGAAAACAGATTTTATATACAGTTGTCTCAAAAAAAACCAATATTAGTGCCTTCTCAAATTAGCAGAACTGTAGTTCATTCAGTAGTTACTGCAAATCCCAACCTGAACAACACTATTGCCACAAGTGTACAGCTCAGGAAAAGGAAAGTGCCATTCCAAAACTGAAATTTATTAAACTATGACTCAGCATACACTGATTTTTCTCTGTTAACCAAGTTAACATAAAAGGGTGTTTAGTTTAATTCCACACCATTTTCTTTATATTAGGTTTTCTTTTGTGATTACTTAGAGTCACAAGTTACAAAATATCAATACCACTTTTAGCAGTTCATACAATCCACACCTGTTTGAATTGTGACAGGCACAACATGATGTTTGATGGCTCAAATGAAAAAATTCTCTGATGCATTAAAACCAACATCAGTGTAAGCCCACTGCTCCATGGATCACAGCAGAGACAAAATCAGCAGGCTCAGTGTGCCATAAATAGACTGATGAAGGGCTCAGTGAGAGGCATAACAGAGCATATGGCAAAATTACATTCTACATTTCATCCTCTGCTGAGGGTAAACTTCTATACCAGCTCACAACAGAAGCATGAAGAGAGCTCTCCTCCTTTTCAGCCTCATGTGAATGCTTGGGAATTGGGAAACTACCATTCAGCTACTTGCATTAAATCCCCGAGCATCACAATAATCAGTCTAGAACTCCAGATCTAACCCTTCTCTTGCAAACACACACAAAGATAAGGCTCATCTGTATTTATTCTGCTTTCTTCTGCTGTTAAATAAAAATAAATATATCCACGTTCACAGAAAATAAAGCCATCTATTCTCCCTCTCTTCCAAAATACCAATTCTCTCTACAGAGAGCTCTCTTATCATTCACTTGAAAGTATTTCTCAGATTAGGTTTTCCACTTTCAACAGATGACAGAGATTGTATTACTTTGCTATATTTCACTAGATTCTGATATCAAAAACAGTTCACTACTGAAATAACACCAATAGGACTTTCTCTCTCTTTGACAGAAATGTTACACAAGTTCTAACTCACTGTCCCTGTCCCTTAAAATAAACGTAGAGCTATTTCACCAGTTTTCAATCAATGCAAGATGGGAGCAAGTTACCCTTTAAAAACATTCTGTATGACTTTTTTGTGAGTTTCTAGCAAAAGGCCCAAACACTGAAAAGCAAGTGAGCAGAGACAAGAGGATGCTTTGCAAAATCTGACAGTTCAAAAGGCACCCAAAGAGCAAGAGAACAAAACCCAGCACTCAAGTGGAAACTGCATTGAACTAGCACTATGAAAATGGGGAGAAATTAAGAAGCTTCGGTATAACAGTTACACAGAATGTTTTACTAGTGATACCTTTTGTTTGCCAAGGCATTCATTACCATGGTACAAACTGCAAGAGCTTTAATTTGAAAGTGCTATAGGAATAGGATATTTAATTATTCCAGTGAAGGACGCTTTCTGAGGGACTGATCACAAGGTCCCTTAGCTGTAACATGATTTTCTCACAACTGTTTGCAGAGAAGCAGAAGTTTGTGCAGCTTAAAAGTTGAAGCTGACAGCTTTCCAAAGCCATCCTTGACACAAGACTTGGCTTACTTTATTTTCACAGACATACACTGCATGAGACAGCCAACACCATTCAATCCAAACACTAAGAGCATTTGCATAAACTTTCCCCATCAACATTAAAATCACCAACCAAATCCTTGTGATTTCTGCAAAAAAGATAGTTCTTCTTGCTTATTGCTGTATTACAGGAAATGATGCTAGTTCTTGCAGGAGACAGTGTATATTTCAAAGTTCACATCTCTTACAAAAAGCCTCACAGTCTCTTCACCGGGTGTTGGTTCTGTACAGCAAAACTAGCATTCCATTTCTTCCAAATGAAACAGTCCCTTCAGTCCCTCTCCCTGCCCTGCATGTCTCAAGAGCATTTATGCCTCTGCACTATGGTTCCCCAACCAGGAGACAACAGCCCATAATGCATTTGTGACAACACCTCAAGCAACAGTGCACACTTCACTAAATGGACACGACCCCAATTAGATCTATGAGAAAACATGGAAGAGGAACACAAAGAGGAAGGGAAGCAATTTATTCTCACTTCTCTTGAAGTGAACAAATGGTTCTGACAGCAGGTTTGTTTTCAGACAGCTATAACTTAGGCTGACAGGCCAGCTTATTTAACCGAAGAAGCCCCTTCACCCAAATACCAGAACCTATACTAAAACCATTTTTATTTCAATCTGCCTCTGAAATGAATAATCTCAATGTTAAAGAAAAGTCTGCATTGCTACCACAAAAATCACATTGTGCAAATCCATGTCATTTATCTACAGTGCTGAGTCACATCTGGGTGGTGGATGTGCCTTCCTGAATACCACACCCTGGGAATGGTTCTGCATTTCCCCTCCTACCAGAACACTGCCTTAAAAAAGAACTGCTACAGTGACTCCATGAGACTTGATCTTTTCCTGCCATCTGCTGTACATGTATTCAAGACTTGCACAAACAATTGGCCAAAATTTGTGTATTACAGTTATTTCCCAAGTCACAAAGACTACACAAGCCCTTCGTACAGGATATGCTGTCCAAGGACACGTGACCTCCACCTCCTCATTTCCCTACACCCCATCCACCAAGTAAAGCATTGCATGCTTGCTGGGATTGAGTCAAAGTCTTCATGTTCTGGAATGCAGCAGACAAGAGTTCTGCATCTTTCAGGGACTCAACAAAACCCTGTTTAGTTCATCTGTTCAATGTACATCTTCAGTAAGTGCTGCCACCTTGTTCCCGGGAACAGTTAGGTTCACTTCACACCACAGAGGTGGTACTTTCCGGATTTACACGCATCAATCTTGAGGCATTTCTCAGATCCTGCAGCTGCTTGGCTGGCTTTCCAACTCCTTCCTCAAACCTTTTTTCCACAACAGGAAGGACAGTTTCATACAGGAAAGAGGCGTTCTGCCTAATGAATGCTTTTTTCTCAGGGTCCTGTTCACACCGTAAACTGTAATCGACATGCTGGACAGCCACCAGGATGATTTCCACAAGACTCTCCAGGAGAACCATATGTAGCTCTGGAAAGTAAAGCTTTAATGCTTCCTCCAAGAAGGCCATAGTCTGCTTAGTGAAAGCTACTACAGTGTAACTGAGGTTGACCCAGCAGTCATCACCTGTGTATTGGTCAAAATTGCCCACCCCACAGCTCCTCATCTCCTCCCTGAGCTTCCCCAGCGCCTCTGGAGTCATCAGGTTCATCTTTCTCCACATCTCCTCAGAGTTGCGGTGCTTGGTGGCCTCGATGATGATGTCCTTGTAGCTCTGCAAAGCACCTTTGATATCCTTTACCAGGAGGGCGTGAATGATGAAGGTGAGATCCAGTCCAATCTCGCTCAGCTGCTTGCAGTGCTCTTTAGCCACCTGGGATAACAAAGAAAAGCAAAGGATGGTATTACTGTGCAGGCTCCCTTTACATTTTACACATTCATCAAATTTATCTCAGAAAACTGAGAAGGGTTACTCATACTTATTTCTCGTGCTTTAAGAATCTCATTAATGAGAAATTAGTAACTGAAAGATACACTCTGGCTGTCAAAAATACTCTCTACAATTACACACATAAGCTTTTTTTCCCCCTCCTCCCAATTAGCAACTGAAACAAAGCATAACCTGAGAAAGTTAGTCTTGCAAAAAAAGTACGAAAATATAGCTAAGGACAGCCTTGGAAAACAAAGAGAAAGTTTTGAAGTACTTGCAATTCAGGTGTAGCTCATGTAAATTTTAGGACCTTCTACTAGTTAAAGGCAAATTGAGAATCAACACATTTTGCATTCCTGATAAAGGCAGGGTTTTCCTTGACACGCATTATAAACTTAAGGCTTTCCTCTGTTAAACTGAAAAAAACGAAACAAACCTCAAATGAATATTAATCTTTCAATGCAGAAAACCTCTCTGGAGACCCACACAAGAGTCAACAACTAAACTAGAGTTAGAAAAGATACTTTAAAGCTTTGAAGCCTTTGTTGCTGTGCCCCACCACTCCCGCGTTTGGACTCTCCTACCTTGACACACTCTGCCGCAGTTGACAAACTCTCTTTGCTATCAAATACTTGCTTACTGAAGGCATCTACAAACATCCTCATGGACGAGCGGGCCCAGACAACAAAGGCCGAGTAGCAGCCGCTGTTGCCGGCGAAGTCCGTCTCAAACTCCCTGGCCGTCTCCAGGAGGCTGGTGAAGAAGACATGGCAGAGCTTGTGGATGTAGAGCAGCGTGGCGCCCTCGATGCGCAGCTGCCGGATGGCGGTCTGCACCGCGGCTGCCCGGTTCTTCAGGAACAGCTCGCAGGCCTTGGTGGACTGGCCCAGGCGAATGAGCTGGGACACGGCTCGGCGGGTGGCCCGCGGCCCTCCTCGCAGCGAGCGGTCTGGAGACAGCTCGAACACCAGCACATCTGTGAGCTGCCGGACGCGCTCGTCCACCTTGGCCCGCAGCTCCTTCACGGGCTGGCTCACAGGCTTGTCCGCCAGGTACTCGTTCAGTTTATCCAAGAGGTCCACCGCCCCCTCGAAGTCCCGCTGAGCAATGCAGACGTCGAGGTCCTCGGGCAGTTCCTGGATCCACTCAAGTGACAGGTCAACGACCTCCTCCTCAGCGGAAGGCTCATCCTCCTCCTCCTCGTCCTCGTCGAAGGGGTTGGTGGATTCGGGGGGCGTTGGGGCGGGCCGGGGCAGGGCCTCCTGCTCCAGGCGTCGCTTCTCGCTGAGGGCACGGTTGCGCTTGGTCTCCTCCAGCACCTCCAGCCACTCCTTCTTGATCTTGGCGTTCTCAGCCTGGAAGATGCGGCTCTCGGGGAACATGAGCAGCTTGAACATGTCCTTCATAGGCGGGTTGTCCTTGACGTTGACCACGGCCAGCCCGTCGAGGGGGTACAGGGCATCGTAGCGGTAGGCGCCGCGGCGGTTGGGCAGGGCGGTGGCCACGAGCAGGCAGTCGTTCATGAGGAAGGCGTGCACCCGCTGGATCTGCGCCATGTGGTCGGCGTCGTACTCCACCAGGTCGCCGTTGTAGACCAGGTACTTGCCAGGGCTCTCGGGCAGGAGGTCGCGGCAGCCCTCCACCTTCTCCAGGAGGGTGGTGAGAGTGCGCTGCCGCCCCTCCTCGTTGGCCGCCGCATCCTTGGCCGACAGCGGCAGGAAGGGGTCGGCGGCGGCGGCGCGGCGGGCGCCCAGCGCGGGGTCGTCGCGGTCGGCCTGGAGGAGCAGGGCCTGGGTGACGGCCTCCATGATGCCCTTCTGCTCGGTGAGGATGTGGCTGAGCTGGTACATCTCGCTCTCCAGGTAGCTGATCTCCCGCGCCGTCTCGATGAACTGCCGGTAGTTTTGGTAGACGTTGCGCTTCAGGCTCTGCGCCGTCTCCTCGCTCAGCGCCTGGATGCGCTGCCGGTGCTCCTGCAAGTCCCGGTCCCCGTCCGACTGCTGCGACAGCTGCTTCACGTACTCCCCCGCCGCGAAGCCGCCCGACTCCAGCTGCCGCCGCAGCCGGCTCCCGCCGCCGCCCTCGCCCAGCGACAGTGCCATGTCCGCGCCGCAGCCGCCGCCCGGTACCCGCCCGGCCGCCACCAGACAGGACACCGCGCCGCGCCTGCGCCCCGCGGCTCGGCGGCAGGAGGGGCTGCCCGCGGTGACGCGATGGGGCCGCGCCGGGCCGGGCGAGGGCGGAGGGAAGGAAAGGAAGGGAAGGACGGGAAGAAGGGAAGTGGCGAAGGGGACGCTGGCGGCGCGCGCACTCGGAAGGACGCGGCAGCCGCAGCCCGCGGGTCGGTGCTGCGCGTGCGCCGCGGTGGCTGCGGCTTCCGATTGCAGCTCTGCCGGCCGACGGGAGCCGCGCTCGGGATGGAGGACGAGGATTTCTTGTTAGCGCTCAGGCTGCAGAGGGAGTGGGAAGAGCAGGACAAGGCGGCGGCAGCAGCAAAGCGCCCTGATGTCTCTCCGTACCGCTCATCCCTCCGCCCGCTGTCTGTGGTGGACGAGGCGTGGGAGCTGCTGGACCCCAGCCCTGACGTTCATGGCCTGTTCGTGCACTTCAACCAGACGCTCTTCTGGGGCAAACTGGAGGCTGTCACGGTGTCCTGGAGCCCCCGCATGACCAGGTGCGGCACCGGGGGGTGTGGGGCCAAGCGCGGCCGAGCTCCCGGGGAGCGTGGGGCGGTCGCAAGGGCGGGCAGGCCGATCCTTGTGTTTCGGGAGCTGCCCGATCCTTGTGTTTCGGGAGCTGCCCGATCCTTGTGTTTCGGGAGCTGCCCGCCGTGCCTCCGCCCCGGCAGCGGGCGGCGGGAAGGGCCGGCACCCGTGAAGCCGCAGCGTGGGGCTGCGAGTGTCGGGGAGGAGCTGTCACTTGTCACTCTGTGCTGCTCCTCGCTGTGCCCCCATAGCGCCGTGCTGCTGCCGTGGCTTCTCTTCCCGGGCACTTGGATGTTCCGCATCTCCGGCAGGGTTCGTTCGGCGGGACATGAGTTGGTCGCTGTCGTTGTCTCGCTTGTCTTGCTTCTGTCGTCCCTAGCAGCCATCAGTGGCTTTCCCCGGGGTGCGGGCAAGCCGGAGGGATGTTGAAATGGAAAAAATTACTTTGTCTTAGGTGGTTTGTGTGGAAACCTCACGTACTCTGTTGCTGCTCTGGTTCTCAGTCTTTATGATAGTTTTACTGCACGGCAGATAGGCAAATATGAACCAATAATAGTATATTAGAAAAATGTAGAATGGGCTAGGAAGGGGAATACAGAAGAGATCTGAGGTTAAACAAACCCAGGAATCTTTGAAGTGCAGTTCTGAAGTCTGCAGTTCTGCAGCAGATGCAGTTGCTGGCGGCTGGAGTCCCACTGCCTCTGCTGGCTGCGGTATTCTTTAGGCATTTGGAAATAGTTGCATATTGCACTGATAGGGACTAACTCAGTAGGACTAACACAGACAAAAACCGTGGTGTTTGCTGGATTAGTGCACAGAAGTGGAGGTATATGTAGGTTTGCTATGAGCCAAAAGTTGATGAAGGGAGGGAAATTGAAACAACCTGCAATTAAGTCAGCGTTTGCTGCCGTGAATCTCCAGCCTCCGTGTAGTGTATTTCAGTCCATCGCAAGTCCTAAAGGAAATGTTCTTCTGCCTTCAAAACAGATTTTTCTACTTTAAGGAACTTGTGGGTTTTTTTTTTTCCTTTGCTTAATGATGCTGAGCGTTTCAAGTAACTACTCAAAGTGATTTTATTCCATGTTCTGTGTGACCTAGCATGTGTTTACAGGGGTTGGCATTTTAACTTAAATTCTCCATTTTCTTCATGTGCTGCAGAAACAAATAGATTTTCATATTTTCTTTCTCCTTTTCCTTTCAGCTCTGCTGGTATCTGTTCATATCATGAAAGAAGTGGGCTGTGTTCCATTCGTCTCAGTGAGCCGCTTCTAAAGTTACGGCCAAGGAAGGATCTTGTGGAGGTATTTGGGCATGGCTTAAGAATCTGCACATAAAGTGTATTGTGCCCACCCCCCACTTCATACAAACATTTTAGATTTCATAGTGGGATTCTTTTATGCAGTAACTTGCAGGTCATGAAATAGTGGTGGCTTTACTGTTATGTTCATGTAGCTTGTGTTACAGTGCCATGGTAATCTTTAGTTTTATGCTTCTAAGTGGGCAACTGCAAGTGGAAGTCTAAAGTCACTCGTTTATTTTATTGACTTTATATAGAGGAAAAAAACACCCCAAGTTTTTAACTCCTAAATTATCCTTTAATATTCAAAGCAAACGTGGACTGTAGTTTCTAAAGGGCCAACAGCAGAAAATAAGGATATAGGATATGACTTAACATGACATTTTGTTGCTCCTTGGGCCTCTGCCAGAGCTGCTGCTTTGAGCTGGCTGAACATTCAAATTTGCCTAAGAACAGAAGTGCTGTAGGCTTTCAGCTTGCTCAAAAGTGGCTCTTTTTTGGGGGCGTATAGGGGATGATATCTTTAAAGATGTGATTTAAGTTTGAAGGTTATTTCTTCTTTTTGGAATGCTGCTTATTGGAGTGATATTATGCAGCATGTTTTAGTGATATTCAAGAAATAGGGGTAATTTGGTTTGATAGATCAATTACATTTTTATGACCCAGACCGAATATGTGAATATAATCAAGGATAAGATCAGTAACCACAATCTGTGTAGAAGAGTGAAATACTTGCAGCTTAATCATGAAACTGAAAATGCAGTGCTTTTCAATGACTATCTAATGGTTGCATAATTTCAGACACTGTTGCACGAAATGATCCATGCCCTGCTCTTTGTTACTCATAACTACAAAGATCGTGAGTCTCATGGACCGGAGTTCTGCAAGCACATGCGTCGCATTAATCTCTTGACTGGAGCCAATGTCACAGTAAGAATAATCCTCTTCGCCTGATTTAACAGAGCTTTCTTCCTGGTTTGCTGTTTTAGTTGACTGGTGCAGAATAAGTAATGTTCTTATTAGACACTCCACAGTTGGTACCGATACAAATTTGCATCCAAGTGTGTGCCAGTGCCAGTTATTTGCTGGGGATGGTGGTGGGAACAGGTTGGGGAAGCTGTGGCGAGCTATTAGTGATGTAATTTTCAGGTATGTTCTCTGTAAGAAATTGTCTTTAAGCCTTTTTGGTAAACTAGAAAGAGCTTAAATGGTAGCAGGGACAGAAATGCTCCATGTGAAGAGCAGTGAACATTTATGTCAATAGAGGGTAATGATATTTATGTCAATATTTAAAAATAATGTGTCTAATAAGATCAATTAAGGTAATAGCTGAAAGGAGAATACAATACTGGTATTGTTTGCAATGCATTCTAAACAGTTCATATTCTAGGTGAAACTGTAGATAGATTTCCAAAGTGATTTTATTGCAGTTCCAACAAGATAACCAGGACATATTCCTACACATCCTATCTTTTTTTTTTAAGGTTTTGTTTTAGTGGTAGCTAAATGTTGATCAAATTTCACACAGGTCCAGCTCTTTTTACTGCTAATATAAAAATCACAGCAGTAGTGTAAGGAATTGAATGGAAATAGATTATTTAAAAAATATTATAGATGATATAAAATTTGTAACTTCCTGAATGACTGGTTTTTTTTGTGGGTTTTTTTGTTTGTTTTTTTAAACATAGATCTATCACAATTTTTATGATGAGATTAATTTGTACCGCCAGCACTGGTGGCGATGCAATGGCCCCTGCCAAAGCAGAGCACCTTACTTTGGATATGTGAAGCGCTCCATGAACAGAGCACCCTCTGCACATGACTTCTGGTGGGATGAACATCAAAGGACATGTGGGGGCACATTCACAAAAGTGAAGGAGCCAGACAAATTCTCAGAGAAGTCCAAGCAGAAAACTCAGACAGCAAAACCTCCACATTTCAAGTCAACTAACAAAGGTATTTTATGATTTATTTTTTTTCTTTTCCAAACTGATTTTTGTCTGGATGTTTTCTTGAACGAATATGGACCAAATACTACATCAGCTTGGTTTAGGTGTTACTGTTACATAGCCAAAGAACAGGACCTATTTGTTTGTGCACTTCTAGGCTGCCCCTCAGCTGAATTGTCTGCAAAAAGTTTAGTTTGATGCATTATTTTCAAGCAGCAGATTTTTTTGTGTGAAGCAACTCAAGCCCATGATTTTTTAATTAAAAAAATTATTAGCTTATTTTTTAATCTGCTTTTGCAGGCAAGACACAAATGCATGGTAATTGCAAAGACCTGACTCCTTTTAGCGGGATGGGATATCGGCTTGGAGGAGGAGATGATGTGCTTTCAGAGAAAAACACAAATGCCAGCAATTCCACTGCAAACAGTGAAGCACACGGCTCACTTCATCCTTCAGCAGTAAGGACAATACCAATTCCTAAAAATGAGATAAAACTGGAAAAATTACCCCATGGCAGCATCTTTCCGCTTCATACCAATGGTGCCAGTGAGAAGAGCAACTTAGCTTTAAAGCGTGAGTTTCCGAAACTCTCTGCTGCTAATACAGAAGGTGACGAGAACGAGTGCAGATTGCCTGCTTGGATGGCTCGAGTTGCTGAAGAAACATCAAGCCAAGGCTCACCAGTTGGCAAGAGGGCTATGCCATCTTCTAACTGGTCACCAAAACGAATTTGTTTGGAGCAGACCCCAAGAGCTCAGGGTGCATCTGAGAAAAAAAGCTTAGAATGTGTTAATACACTGCAGCAATGGCCAAAGAAGGAAGACAAAACTGCCTTTGAAAAGTATTTTCATAAAAAGGGGGTTACTGATGTCACTACAACCACAAAAACCAGAGTTGAATTTACACAGTCCTCTGCAAGTCCTAGCAATCCTGTGAGACAGGAGAGAAGAGTCAGTTGTCCTGTCTGTGAGACTGATGTTTTGGAATCTGAAATAAATGAGCATCTTGATTCTTGTCTTTCGTAGAACAGCAGCAGAAAGTTTCTTAAAAAGATAGACCAGGGCTGGAAACATTGTTTGAAAGGTAATTTTTGCTCAGGGTTTGCTTAGCTGTGGTTAAACTCCATGTGCCTGTTCTGAAATGAAATTTAAAATGTAGCTGACCTCCATATCCTCACACTAATAAGTAAAAATTGTGTGGAATGCTGCTAGGAATACTGGTAAAGACTGTTCCTGGACATGTCATAAAAGCTTTCATGATTTCCCAGTTGAACTTCCTTCAAGTGCTCTACAGGACAAATTAGGATTAAAGTGACATTACCTGCCAGTCTTTATTTTGCTTCTTCTGGAAGCCAGCCAGGTTCATGGTTAGCAGGCCAGTCAGTTGAGTACTAAAGCCGCTGTGCCATGAGAAGTTATGGGAAGCCTGGAAGCCAGGCAGGCATATGTGTTTCTTATGTGAGCTGCCTGAAACGTTCTCTTGGTGCACTAAGGTATTTAATGGGTTAAGCATTAAACAGTAATTCCTTACAATCACTAAAACTGATTGTATGTTTGCTTAAACATAAAAATCGTTTTATATTAATAGCTTTTAAACAAAATAGTTTTATATCTTCTTACTGTAATTTTAAATGGCTGTACATGTTTACAGTGTTACTGCTGCTCTCTTAACTCACTTTAAATGCTTCATATTTTAAAAAATATTGACACTACAAAAGTTTAATGTAAATTACTTTGTTCTTGCATACTCTGAATAAATTGTTACTGAAGTTTAAATTTCCACTAAGCCTGGCCATTTTGTGTCCTTACCAGTGGGTTCACCTGTATATAACAGTCTTGTTTATTAGAGCCTTTCTGTATTAACATTTTTCCTTCTTAAATGTCCCTGTAAAAACAGGTGCTATTGAATACAGATTGCATCAGCTGCTGCTTTCTCCATCCTGTTTTCAAAACAGTTTCACTATTTTTGCACTTCTGTGAAAAATTTTATGAATACTGATAGTAAATCTTGCTTTGCCATGTTAATTTTCTATACTTCCTTCTTAAAGCTGCAGCCATCTGTCAGTGCTTCCAGTGATACTTGACATTTTCAAGGACAGGACTACCAATAAATATTTGTATTATCTTATGTTTTTAAGATGAGGGTGAGAGTTGCACCACAAAGCATCTCTCACATTATGAAGCATTTTTGAGAGATATTTCCATTAAAATTGCTCTCTGCAGTTTCCTCATTTGACTTTCCTATTGTGACAGATGTGAGTAAAGGAGGAGGATTGTGGGTATTGCTAAATGTGTGGATTTTTCCCGATGTCTTCTTTTACTTCTGAATTTGAATGACAGAAAACAAATGAAGAATTTAGTGAATAGTGTAGCCTGTTGAGGGAGGGGGGAGCTTAAGCTGTAGGCAAGTCTGTCCCTCGTATACACATCCTAAAATAGATCATTGTCCAAACAATTGAGCAATTCTGGATTAGCTATGGAAAAATAGCACCTCTGTCATGTGTTTTTACAAGGAAGTATTCTAAGACTAGGATCTCTTTTATTCAGAGAGGAAGGCTTTGCAGTTGCTATTGATTGCAGGCTGTTTTAATGGGTCATGGCCACCTTCATTTTGAGTATGTTACTACAAATGCTGTTTCTGTGAAATGTTGTGCTTGAGTACAGTGTCCTGCCCACAAGGATAACAATGACTACCAGTATGTTTTTTAAATACGCTGCTCAATTTGGGTCAAAGATGAGAAATTCCATCCTCTCTATCAGCTTTGTCCTTGAGTGAGTTTAGATACTGCCTGGAACAACACACACTGTCAGTGTTGAGCCTTGAACAAACCCACTTCACTGAAATGCAGCCTAAGTTGCCTGAATGGAAACTTGAGAAACAAGTTAATAGGCTCTATTCCTGAGGCAAAGCAGCTGTGAAGGAGAGTCAGACGTATGTGTGCCTTTTGTCAATAGAAGGTTCTGCAAACTAAAGGAAAAAGCCTTCTCATTTTGTGGTGACCTACTAGGATTGCTCTGGATAATTCAGAGAGGAGTTCCAGAGGTTAAAACTGCCAAATGGAGTTTACTTGGCCCTTTCATTTTTATCAGAAGAGGCTGCTCTTCAGTTGCCTTGAAACTGGTTATCAGGCAAGAAATCTTGAAGGTTGAATATTAGCAAGTATTTTTTACTTTATGGAAATGTTACCTAGGAAGTTTTCATAATATTTGAGTTCTGATGAAGCAGTGGGAAGAATTTTTTCTCAGGGCTACTAAAATGTATTAGTATCTTGCAAGAAGATATGCAATATAAATAGTCTGGTTTAGAACATATTTTAGCAGCAATAGTGTGCGTTCATGTCTCCTTTAGTCCAACCTCTATTTGTTTTCACCTGGCATATCTGGGTCACATGGGAGAAGTGTATTCTCACAGCCACGTCAACCCTAATGCCTGTGCATAAGCTGATGAGGAGGCTATTTACATCTGGGTGGAAGCAGGCACCTCAGGCAGGGCAGGCCCTGCTGTTCACAGTGTTGAATCGGGACCCAGGTACCTGAGCCCCCTTTCTAGGAACATTTTCCAAGCGAACAACCAGAGGAATATTGCTCATTTGGAACAGGCTGTGCTACCTGCCTCTGGGCCAATGTAATGAAGGTCATCAGGTAATAATCTAGTACAAAATTAAAGGCTAGAGAGGGCTTTGACATAACTGGACAAGAAATGAATAATTCCTGAGGTGCAAAGTAGCTGTTCAAGCTTCCAAATTCCCTTGGTGCAGCAGGAGGACATGCAATAGACTAAATGGCTTGTGAGGATTTTCTTTCTCATGTGTTCTTCTGGAGCCCCTCAGTTCTCCTGCATTTTCCATGCACATAGCATCTCTTCAAGTAAAGCAAGACACACTTTACTGAAGGGTTAATAGCAAGAAGGAATCAACAAGAAGTTTCTGAGAAAAAAGACCGATGGACGTCTCTTCCAAGGGGGTGGAGCAATCCATGGTGATGGTGGTATGGTGCAGACTACTCTGGCTGGAGAATGTTATCAAACTGTCACCACAGCAGTTTGCCTCAGCACTGCTGGGTCTGGTCATCCTAGAATACCATGTCTGTGCCTTTTGTTGAATCCTGTCACCTTAAACACTAAAAGGTTGGACCTGGTGACCTCGTGAGGTTACACCTGCCCACATACCCCTGTGAGCATCTTTGTTGCAGCCTGATGATGGCAGCAGTGCAACTGCTGGGCTCCAGCAGCTGCTCCCTAACAGAGCCAGCATTCATCAGTCTTACACTCCAAAATGAAATACCCAAGTTCTTATTTGCATCTAGATTACTACTGCTCTCTTGAAGCCTTGGGATTTAAGAAACTATTTTTTAAAATATGAATGTAAAGACTCTGCACAAAAATTACCCTTGAAGTGTGGTTTGTGGGCAGACAGGCCATGAAAGAGACTTGCATTTCAGTACATGTGAAAATATGTGTGTGTGTGATTTCATAGACTAATGCGTATGGAAAAAAAAAGTTAAGACCCCAGAAGCTTTGTGTGGAGCTTTGGGATCCTTCAACAGGCCATTAGGTGGCACTCCTTGCACGTAAGGAATTCTTATTGCGTCCTCTAACGTGTGCGGAGGGAGAACAGAGAGTGCAGGACTGCAGGCTCGTATTTCACCTACCCTGAACTCCAGACTGAACGTGGACCAGCAGCAACCCTGACTGGGCCACACACAAGCTAAAGGAGGAGGGATAGTGCTGGTGGGGGGGAAATATCTGCACCTTGCTGGGAAATGAAAAGTAAATTCACAGCTAACTAGATTCCGTGAGTGATTCTTTAGCACTGTTGCAAGGACTGGGAAGATGAGAGGGTATCTCGTTTTTCCACTTCAGGGCTCAGGAGTAAGCCCAAAGGCATCCTTTTGTGGGTTACACATACCGCACTGCTTGCATTCGTTGCAGTGACAAAGCTCATTTTCTGTCACCATTTGGCATCAACACAGCTCTGCAAGACATGGAGAACAGAGTTTTAGGAAGTCAGAGGGGTTTATAAAAAGCCAGGGAGCCAGAGGGGTGTAACAGGCCCAGGGAAGGGTAGTATACGATAGGTGAGAAAGCTTAAATGGGATGTGGCCATGGCCTTAATTCCTGTTTCCTTTTAGCTTCTGCCAGGCCAGGCTGCTTTAAGACTAGATTAAATTCCTAAGCAGGTGCAGCAGCTTGGCCTCGATAGCTCACTCTGTCTCTGTTCCATCCATCACCTTTCATTTACATAATTTCACGTGCTCTTTTGCCTTAGTATGTCTTGGACGTGACATTTCCTAAACTGTATAACAAAGAATTTTTGAAGGGGCAAAACCCAACAAGTCAAGTATTTGGCTTCACCATTGCTTAAAAGCAGAGATTGCTTTATTTTTCTTTAACTGATGTCAATCTTTGGATCATAATTTTTGTATTTATTGCAAGTACCTTCTCTTCAGAGAGCTGTCACTAGTGGCATAAAATGTCTGGGGCAAGATGTGGGCTAGAGCTCAATGAAGGCCTGGCTCAGGATATGAGCTATATTATGGTTTAGTTGGAGGTTTTAATTCTTCTTGTGGCCTCAGTAAGCAATTTACAATGGCAGGAATGGTCATAGGGCCCCTCTGCTCTTACCCCACTTTCTCCCCACTGTTTTGCTGCCCTTCCTTTGTTTTCCCACTGACACTGGTCTCTTCCCTGGAGCATCCCAGTAATGATCTGCTTTCTTCCCAAAGGATCCCCTGAGTGGGTGTGCTACCACTGATCCATAAGCAGTTTTTGATTTGCTGGGAAAGTGTTGTGTTTGCAGGCAGGCACAAAACTGAAGTGCAAGCGACTCAGGTGGAAGGTGCCCTCCTGCAGCTGCCAGTGCAGCCTGCGCAGGGTGGCACAGGGCCTGGCTGCAGCACCAACAGCAAGCAAATCTCCCTGGTGTGTCACAGGGCTGGGCACAGGCTGCTCCGGGTACTGCGGCTCCGCAAGGACATGGCACAGATCTGGGCTCCTCTGGCAGATGGCAAACAGAAACATAACCAAAGGGAAGAGTCATCCTGAGGATAAGCCAACACCCCAGGGCTTCAGAGAGGATGGCACCTGTATCAGGTGCCAGGATTATGGATAGCTGCAAGTAAGGGACTCTGGTCTTAAATCTGCTGTGTTCCCCAGGCTGTGCTGCTAAGAATCCTTTGGGTTGTTCCTTTGATTTACATTTAGCAGTACCCACATGGGAAATTTAATTTAAAGAAGAGAAAAAATTTTCATTCAGCTAGGGTGGCTGAACATGGGAAGTGGTTTTCTGCAGAGGTTGTGGAGGGTCCATCCTTGAAGATACTTAAATCCCAAATGGACATGGTCTTAGGCAACCAGATTTGGGTGACCTTGTTAAAGGGCAGGAGAGCTGGACCAGACCACCTTCAGGAACCCCTTCCCACATAAACAGCCTTGGGTTTCCACCTAACAACCCCAGGAGCACTTCAGGTCAAATTGAAATTGCAGCTGAAGGTAATTAAGGTCCACCTGCTTGCTCTTGCCCTGGTATATCCCAGAGGTGCTCACACCCTCTCTTACCATCAGCTGACTTCCAGCTGGGCATTTCTTCCTCTCCCTGCAAGGTTGGGCGTGGGCAGCTCTCATCACTGCCACCATGCAGACCATGAGGATGGGGGATAAGTCTCCTGTCACAGGCATCAGAGACTGGGGGACTTCAGGCAGGAGCTGGGCAGGTGCCATGACACAGGGACAGGTACAAGGAAGCTCTGCCCTGCCAAACCTAATTGCTGAATCCTCTCCAAGCCACACTGTGGGGGAGAGGATTATCAGCCCTGCAAACAGCACAAGTGAAAACTCAGACTTAATTAACTTTGAATGTACCTAGAAGAGATTTAGAATGCCAGAAAAGCATCCCATGAGAAGAAATAGGAGGTATTTTGTGCACTGCAAAAGCCTATCCAAGCTATCAGGCAGCATTTCCCAGGCAATATGGCAGAGTTAAGACAACTCTTCCAAGAGGTCTCACTGCTGACATTTGGGCTTAGGCCTGGGCCATGAAATGCCATGTTGCTGAAGCAGACACACATCCCAAGTGGTAAGCAATGCCATGACTTTGGAGCTGTTTGCAAGGTGTTACGGACACAAGTGTTAAACACAAGCATCCCCTGAAGGAATGGGGAGCCCTCAGTTTGAAGGAAAACACTGAAAAGTTGTTGCCTTAATGCCACATTCCTTTTAATCCCTGCACAGGCTCCAGAAACGTTATCTTCTCCAAACCAATTCTGCAGTACTCCCACCCTAAACAATGCCTCGCATCCTCAGCTGTGCACAAACTGAACCATACAGAGGCTGCAGCCAGTCCATGCACACCCTGCAGCAAATACGGAGGGAAACACTGCCTTAACTTCTTCAGGAAGAGGAGAGGGAGGGAGGCTTCTGCTGTTGGGCAAGCCTCCTCACCCAGCTATGAATTGTTACAGGCTGGGTTGAGCCAGGCCTCAGCATGTTTTCACATGTGGATATGGGTGTGTGCTGAAGTGACACCATTTTTAGGAGACTGACAAGTAGACGTCCTGTCCATGAAACCTGCAGCAGCTTTCAGTCTCCTTCTCTCTACCTCTCTTCAGCAGAAAGACTACCCAAGCCTGGTGGGAAGCTGTTGCTGGGTGGCTGTTGCATGGTTAAGGGACTCTAATGCAGTGCCAGATGAAGGGTATGTCCCATGAACTGTCGTGGTTCAGCTGTGTCATGTATATCCTGACCACCTCTGCAAAGGACAAGGAGCAATTCAAGGTTAGTTGGCCTCCCAGAGACAGCAGCTCAGCACACAGAGCTTTTGCCAGGCAACACCAACTCAGGGCAGGCAGCAGCACCAGCCAGAGCCTGTGCTGCCAGCCATGACTTGGTAGCCACTATTCTCAAGGCATTTTGTGCAGCCAGAGCTTGGGTAGCACCTGACCACCTGGAAAGGCAGCCACCAGCCTGTGACCAGCTGTCACCTCACAAACAAACCCCACCCCAAATGTTTTCCTCAGCCAAGCATGTTACAATTTACTCCAACCACCACTCAAAGGACATAGCAGGAGAGAAAGGCCTGCAGCTCATTTGACAGCAGGTGGGACTCTGCTCGGGGAGGCCTGGAAGGATGCAAAAGCACTGTGGTAGCAAGGGGCTGGAGAGGCCCCCAGGCACATGTGGGAGCAGAAATGGCAAGGTTGGAAACAGAGCAGTTGCTCTCCAGGCACTCACACATGAGTAAATGAGCAAATTTTCAAACCTACTGTAAACACTGGAGGTGTAACCACCCCCATCCAACTTTCCCCACTCCTCCATTCCTGCCCCAGTGGATTTTTGTTTCACACAGCATCCTCCCCCTGTAAGAGAGCAGTGTGTCTCTGTCACCTCTGGGACACAAAGAACGTGTTTTTCTGCTTTGGGACGAGGCCTTATCCTGGCTGTGACACAGCAGGACCCCACCTGCTCTCTCTCCAGTCCCATGAGCCTGAAGCATTTCTGCATCCCGCTCCTGGTGTCCCAGTCACAGCCTGGCCACAGCTGGGCCCCTGCTCCCCACCTGCCCTCTTGGATTTGTACAAGCCTTGGGTTCATCGTGAAGTACGTGCCCTCCCTCCTCATCTCATTGCATAATGTTCCACGGTTGCAGAGCTACAGCAACTCTCAGCTAGATACAGTCCTTTCCTAATGTGCTATTTTAAATAAAGGGTTAAAAAAAACCCCAAAAAACAAATCAAACAGCTATAATGTTCTTAAAGTGCTGGTGGGAAAAAATAAAAGTAGTCAAAGAAGTTTCAAAGTTGCTACCTACAGGAGTTCTTCAAGATACAAGAAATATTTAGGATTGAAGAGTTAACTTTGTACAGTTTCTGCTTGTTCATTAAAATATGACTGTGCAGAACACGTGTCCAGCACCACATTACTCACTATTATGTTGTGGCTGGGGAAGGGGAAGCAAAGCAAAAATAAATATGCCTCATGTGACAGCTCAAACTTTGCTCTTTGCTATCGAGGACATCATCAACTGGACTCAAATCTCAGAAAACAGATTGTTATTACCCACAGCCCTCTGGCAAACATCAGCGGTGTCCACAATCACATTTTTCCTGAGGAAATATTCTCTTTGACGTTCAAAGATGTTCTCAAGTGATCCTATAAAAACAGTTCTGAAGTATCTTTTTGCTCTGGTAACTCACAGTACAGCACTCACCAAAATTTTACTTTTCAGCTCTAGGGGTGGTGGCATTTAGTTTGTTTCTGTAGTGGTTGGTTGATTCACTCCTATCTCACTTGATGAAAAAAATTCTCAGGATTCCAACAGCCATTCATCCAGCCCCAAAATTCTAGTTTCCTTCTGTTCCTTAGAGCTGCCACCATGTCTTCTGCTATAATGCAATCTTTTTTAATACTTTATAAAGCTTGCTTACATGCAGTAATGTAAGCAAGACACATTTACAACCAGTGACTTGCCTCCAGGTAGTTTTGAGAGATTTTTATTCTTGGCTTTTTGGTTAACCCTTGCTTTCTTTAGGTAGCAAAATACAACTCACAACCCAGTATGATATTCAGGCACTAGGCTTTTCATTTGTGAGTAAGAGTCAAATCTCTACACTTTAGTTATGATGAGTTCATCTTTTTGCTTTTAAATAAAATAAAACAGAACCACATCAGCCCTTGAAACAAACCCAAGAGAGGAACTGGTTCCACCCTGGCAAACCACACTGACAGAGACAGACAAGCCCACAAGGAGCACTGGATATTCAGAATATTCAGAGTGAAATTTTACTTCCCGTTTCCAACAGTATTTTAAAGAAATAATGGGTTTCAGTTCAGACACTGCCCTGAAGCATGTGCCTTTTAGCACAGCTTGTCTGCGTGTGATTCTGGTAAGTTGTTAGCCCATCTCTGTGTTTTACATCCCTCCCACTCTGATGTGAGGCATGCCCTGCAAACTTTTAGCCATATGGAAAGGATGGTACTGGGCTTAGAAGCTGAACAAGCCAGTCACCATTTCCAGCATTTATCGCCATGTTACAAAGGTAGTTACAACAACTTCCCCAGAAGACCCCATAAACTATTAGCATTAGAAGTTGAATCCTAAGCTATTTATTTAATAAGGGGAAAGTCCAACAACTTACTTTTGGTATACAGACAAGGAAACCACTCCTAGTTCAAGTAAAGTTATGAACATCTCATCTTCAGAGATAAAAATATGCTTGTTTGCAACACACATGCATGAAGAAAAGGACGGATGGGATGCATCAACTGTCTTTTCGGAGACAAACATTTTGTGCATTCTTTTCCCCCACACTTCATGTTCCTCTCAAAGCAGACACCTATAGTATATTTTTAATTGGACTGTCCCATATTCCTCATACCCACCCAACATGTTGTACCTTGGTTTCATGTGCCAGTCTCTTCACATCCTACCTTACCATTTCTATTCAACTCGTTACCTCCTCCCACTCCTGCTAAAGACTTGAGCCTATCCCCAACGGGTTGGCAAGTTACATCTCATCTGTCCCTTCCACTTTCAGAGCCAACTCATTTGGGAGCTGTGAGTTTGGGGTTCTTTTTTTGTATTTCAGGAAAAAGACAAATGTTCTGTATATTCACTCAACTTCAAAGCCATGAGGAAAAGCTTAATGAAACTCAGTAAGCGGTAGTAAAAGTCAACAGAGCAAATTCTCTGGAACTGGTTTTGTCTGGTAGGAGAGAGGACCTTGAAACCTGCTTCTGTCAGCTGCTATCCACCCCTAACAGACAGGGCCAAGCAACTCTGATGCAGCAGATGTTCCAGAGTGAACACAGCTCCTGTACAAACAGACTTCAGTACATGTGCAGTAATTACTTACATTCAAGCTTTGAATGTGAAAAAAGAAAAAAGCTGACAATGGGAGACCCAGAGATCCATGCTTTGACCCCCATCCCCTCCCAACAGCAGGTGAGATCCAAATCCAGCTAAGACCCATGAATTTCTTCAAAGTCTTTGCTTCTTAGTACTCATAAATTCCTACTAAGTATTTGCAAGAGCATGCTGCTATCTGCATGCCTGCAGGCAAGGCACAAATGTGAGACTCCAGGAATTCTGCGACTTTGAGTTTGCTCTCATCACTTGGCATTCTCCCCTCTTCTTCAAAGCATTCAGCATGCACAGAAATGGCACTTTTCAGTCTGGCTGTACTTACAGTATGATGGAAATGTGATTTTTCCACTCCTGACCTTGAAGTGGTCAGCAAAGCCAGATGTTTTACATATGATACAGGCTGTCAGCTCTCAAATCTGCAAATGTCTTTTCTGAGAAACACCCAAGAAAAACACTTTCTTTTCCCCAGTGCAGTGTTTAAATTTACTATGCAAAACAATCCCCCTGCATATTGTGCTCAACCATGTGATAATTTAAAAAACAAAACAAAACCCAAACCAGGTCTACACAGGATGGTTGCAAGAAAGGCTTCTTCCTTGTTCAGTGTAAAACTAGGATGGAGAAGAGGTACTTTCAAGAAAACTTGTAAGAAGTTATGCAGCATTGAACATGGAAAAAGCTTCAAAGCATTTTGCCATCAACTCAGTGCTGCTATACTTGTGTTTCGAAGTAACAAAATGCCAAGAACCACCACTTTAGAGCAGAGATGTGCACAACTGGCACCCAAGTGCCATGGCAGGCGCACTAATGCTGGAGCCTCATCTGAAGATCCAGGTAACTCTTTCTGAACCAGCTGAAGACAGACAAGCACATGCAGGGGGCTTCACAGAAGTTAGAGTGATGCCAGAAGCACAGCCAGACAGCTGTTTCCTTGACAACCATCCAGCCAATAAAAAGCTGTTCAAAAGAGGAGGAATAGTGTGTGCTATCTCTTACAGTTTTGCACCTGCAGCCTCTACCATTCTTCTGTCCTCCCTCAAGGGCCCATAATTCATTGGAAGCCACGTAAAACTGAGGACATCCCATTAAACCTTACAAATCCTGTTTGAATGTGACTCATTCTGTACCTCACATACCTGTCAAAAGTCGTGGAAAAACTAGAGCTGACTCTACATCATAATCACTCTTCAGAAAGCCTAAAAAGCGTTCTGTTTTTGAGAGAGGAAATCATCAGGAAAATGGTAACCACACCCAGGTAACTGTAGGCAGTGCAAGGAAAAAAGTCCCAGAGCCTTCTCCAGAGCAGAAACAGCTCTGATTTAAAAAAAAAAAACCCGCCAAAAACACAACAACAAAAAACCCCAAATGCAAACAAAAATCCCAACCAAACACCCACAACAAAACAACCAAAATTCCACATACCCCCTTTATCAGGAGGCATTCATAACTTACTTGCTACAGAGTAGTTTTAAAAGTTACAAAGATTACAAATAACCACATAGTTTTCAAGAACCTTTATACATCATCTTTTTTAATTAGATTAGCTTTACAAGCAACTTGAGAAGATGTTTCATAATGAACACTGCTTTTGAAATTACACAACTTTATAGGCAACCTGTAAATGAATATTGAATTTCTTTGCCTGCTATAGATAAAAGTCTCATATTTCACAGCCAGCTAACATCATGAATAAAAATAGCATTATGAAGCTTTATTTTTAACCAGGACTAGACGCATACAGATCATAAGACAGTTTAAAAAATAGTTTTAAAACAAGGACCTGCTTGGTGATGCTCAAGACTGACTATTCAACCGACATGAAATGAACAGTTTCTAAAGGACGTGGAAGAAATGGCTGACCTGATTGGTTGACCCTGTTGTGATGACTTACATGGAGTGAAAAATTAAGCACTTTTTAAACCTGTCTGGCAAGCACAAACCTACAGTGTGATTAGAATTTGATACGCAGTTTAACTGCAGCAGTTTGAATTACAGAGGGACTGAAATGAGTTTAAAGGCTTATGCTTACATTTCTAAAACAAAACCAAACTTCTGTTAAAGGAGTACCAATGAAGATGAAGTAGAAGAGGTGACTTTTTTGCTTGTTTCACTGGTAGCCTAAAAGCACTGCAGACCAGACAGTAATGAAGATTTGCACTCCTTGGCCAGGTTGGCAGAGGCACTTACAGTAAAGGTATCCTGTCTGTTTCTCTGGGAAGAAAAGAGGAAAGAGGAAGAGAACTGTACAGGGCAAGAACTTACTTAAAAAAAGGAAAAGTAAAATCAAAACAAAGATGGGATTTCTGTTGGTTCTCCTAAATGATATACCAATACTGAATTTTTCTCCCCTTCTGTCAGTTTGTTACTAAACAATTAGCTATTTCATGTTTTACATGAACAATAGTAATGTTTTTAATAAAAAATTACTGAGCTTTCCATAGAAAGGGTCTTTAATTGAACACAAACTATACAGATGCTAAAATTGTCACAAGTTGTAATATACACAGAAATATTTCTGTACACTCACATTGTTTTGGCTAAGTTAGGAAATAAGGGACAGATAGAAAACTGCAGTGGGTAAGGTGAACAACCCCCAAACTCCTGTAAATATGAATGCTGTCTTTGATAAGTTTACTTTTGTTTTCTCAAGCTTTTAAAGCTCAGGAAAAAAAAAAAAAGGAAAGAAGAAGAAAAAAAAAATCTGTGTCCAAAACATCCATTTCTTAAAAATAAGAATATCACGGTTTCTGCACATCTCACTTTTATTCTGTGATATCCCATCTTCTGGATAAAATAAAAACAATGTAAACGAAAGCAAATGTTTTCTTACTAAATATATACCTCAGTATTGATCAAAAGGCAGTGCCTTTTTGGGGAAATCCTTCAGCAACAGTGAAAATTTAAAGATGTATTATTGCACAAGGAGCCTACAGAGTGATGCACTTCAGTTTCAGTGTGCTGACCACCTCCCTGATACTATATAATAGATCAAGGTGTCAACTTACAGACTGCATGGGACACCAACATTTGAAAAGGGAAATTTCAAAAAGTGAATTTTATATATTTTCTATTAACTTATATACAAAGGAAAGGGGGGTGGCAAGTATCTTTTAGAAAATGGAGAAAGCTCAAAAATTTCTGTCAAGTAAATAAGGAGGTTCTGGGTACCTCTAATAGCCTAGGAAAGCCCTTGTATATTTTTGTAACTTGATGGTATTTACTAGGTCCCCAAAGCCAATGACAGCCAATGACAGCAACTGATAGTGTCACATTCACTTAGTGCCAGTCACTTAAAAAATAAAGAAACCAACCAAACATCCCCCCTCCAAAAATAAAAAAAAAGAAACCAAAGAAAAGAGAGACAGAAACTTCCCCTCTGTGGATTCAACATACAAAACCACAAACTGAATGTTACTAATAGCAAGATACTGATTTGCTTTTGTTAATAAGGTTCAAGAGAACATAGTAAAAAAAAAAAAAAAAAACCAAAAAAAAAACCAATACAGCAGCAATCTTTAAAAGTTAAGATTAGTGTGAGATATGATATAAAACAATCAGATTTTTAGCTGGTAATTAAAGTGCTCCTTTTCTGAATTAAGATGTAAAAAAAATTAAAGTGATTATCAGTTACTGGCAACCCTTACATTGAATTAGGTCTTTCATGGCAGAGGAGAACAGTATGAACAGTTTTACAAAAATAGATCCATGTTATATTGGAGAATACTGTAATTTTTTTCCTTTTTATCTTTTTTTTTTTTTTTTTAAGACTCGATTTTGACAAACTGTACCTGGTCATACAAAAATTATCCAAAATTCAAACTTTTACCATATTAAAAAAGGGAGAGATGAAATGGATTCAGCTGGATGACAGGTCTGACAAAAGATAAGGATGGACAAATTCTATGTAGGGCACTTATTTATGTCCAGATGCATATGGTGTTTCTTACTGATTGCTTATCTTCTTCACATAAGCAGTCACAGGCCTGGAGTCACAATCACATAGTACAATGCTTCAGCAGTCAAAGAACCTTCTTTTTGATGCAACATTGAAACACTGTTTGCTTCTGTATTAAGATGTTGGTTTCTTGTTGATTTTCCTTTATCTTGTTATTCACATTCAAAAGTTAATAGATAGCATCAAGATTTATCAGGGCGAACAGCAAGGGGAGTTGCTAAATCAAAGGCTTATAAAACATCTTTCCCAACTGAGTCAGTAGGTTTATTAAGTTCAACCCTCACACCTTTTTCACCTGCAGAAATATGAAAAGGAAAATGGTATTTTTCAGCATTTATCGAAGTACAGTATAACAGTCTACATCACTTTCCAGAATAAAGTTTTACTATCAAAACACAATATCCCATAAGCAAGAAAAACTCACACATATTTTGCATGGCTTTAGTTAGACTGACACTTATCCAAAAAATGAATAGGTTTCTATTTTATGACATTTTATTCTGTAAATTCACCTATTATTGTCAGTAGAAAATAAATTACATCTTGCACAATTCTTGCTGCAGATACAGAGCAAAGAATGCAATTTTCATTGCAAATGGAAACTGAAACTACAACAATATGGTAATTTAAACCCATTACAGAGAAAACCAGTACTGAAGGAGGAAGAATTTCTTCACAGAAAGGGTGATTAAACATGGGAATGAGCTGCACAGGGAGGTGGTAGAGTCACCATCTCTATGGAAGCACCATCTCAGTGCCACTGTCTAGTTGATAGGGTGGTGTTCAGTCATAGGTTGGATTTGATGACCTCAGAGGTCCTTTCCACCTTAAGTGGCTCTGTGATTCTGTGGAATTTAAACAACCCAGCATCCCCTCTTGAAGTGCCTGCAGTCTAGGGGGACCCTGGAAAGGGAGGTGGGCAGAAGGGGGAGCACCTTCCCTTCAGGCTTGAGCCCCCTCCCCAGCCATTTCTCTGCACCCCCTTTGAAAGGGGCAGCAGCTGAAGCTGTGCAGAGGCTACAAAACAGCTTTGATCCAGCAAGGCTGACTCCAGGAGCTGCAGAGTTGCACACTTGTGACACGAAGGCTGGCTTAGGGACAAGACAGGCTTCTGGTGGAGGCCAGGCAGGCTGACTGCCTGGGAAGTCAACTGTGCCTTGCCAGGCATGTGCCACCAAGCAGTGGGACAGCCTGCCCAGCTGGAGCTGAGGGGTTCCCTTCGAAAGCCAGGCAGAAGCTGCACTGCTCTTGCCACTCCCAAAATGCACAGTCACTGAGAGCACCAAGAGGGACTTGGCTGAACTGTACACAGCTCTTAGGAGCTCCAGACAGCAATGAATGGAAGTCTCAGCTGGAAATGACTGGCACACGTTTTCAACATTATTGGTTTCAGAGCTCTCGACATCGCCGTGCTCGTGTGTGTGTGTGCACTTGCCATACACCTGATTTTGGTCTATTTTTAAACTATTGTAACAAACACAAAATTGTGATGGCAATTACAAGCATGACAGAAGTCCTAGTCCATTTCTTCTTATAATGCTAATTTGAACAGGAAAATTAGATCAACTTCCTCTTGGGAGAGAAGCCAGAAAGGAAAACAGATGCTAGATAGGTGAAATTGGAAATGAAGGAAGTAAGTCCATTCTTTGATTACAGATTTGAATTTTAGGCTTCTGTTTTTCCAATATAAAAATTCTAGTCAAATGAAGTTGTATTCACTTGTTGAATCCCTATTTTCCACCAAAACAATTTCCAGAGCTCTTAGTTCTGCAGTCTTACAGTTTCTGGTGTATTTATCCTTCACATATATTAGGGAGACATGAGTAGGGAGAAACTGTATCCCCCACGTAAAAATACTGAGCAGCCTCAGGCCTCAGAGGAAGTGTAAGCAGGACAGGCATTGACCTGGATTTCATGAATCACTGCCCAGGATTTCAATCCCTGGGTCACCTTCCCTGTAAAACCTAACTTAAGTTATGCCACTTCCTCTATCTTTTTGTGCAGAGGGTGGGCCAACGAGATGAGGCTAGACTTACCTACTCTTCCACAAAAAATAACAATGATACTAAGAAGAGCTTACCTGTTAGATATTTCACTTTAGCTCGTGCTCTTTCATCTGCATCAAAATACCACACTGTTATTGCGTACCTAAGGAAAGAGAAATAAAAAGAACTCCTGAACTATGAAGCAAAATAACAGTGAAACACTTGACATGAAACACAACCTAAATTAGATGGTACTTCCACAGTCTGACAGGGGAAAGTTTGCACAAAGCAAGTAATGGGTTTGGGGTTTTTTTCCTACTTGTTGGTATTATCTGAAAAGTCATTGAAAGGGTGACATTGATGCTGTAAGTTTATACTCTTTTTCCCAAATAGCTGCTATTTATGGTTCTTGTCCAGAATAAAGTCTCTGCCCACATCACCTTGCCCTGTGACCACATCTTTTTACTAGGTCAAGTTCATCACTGAGTCACACTGCAGTATCATCTTTGTTCGGATATTTGCCACAAGGGGCAATTAACTACCCCTTCTTACACTGCTCCTCTGGTTTTCCACTCCTCTTAGAGGATTTAAATACAAAATGCCAGCTATTGAGAAAAGACTTTAAGGAGCTTTAGTACATGGCATTTTACCATGACTCTTCTGGGAGTAGAAAGGGGGAGGGGAAAGCGGTACAGCTTCTAGAAAAGCTGCAAGAGGATATGCTGAAGGCAGTTTCAAGTTACTTCTTGCAAACATAGCTGTGTTACCTCACAGCTCCAGTCAATGCTCAGTGCTCTGGCCATCCAAACATGTTAAAACATGGGCAACAGGAAGTCTGGATCAAATGATTCACCTATTGCCACTATCTGGAAATGTCACTTATCATGGCGGGGGGGGGGCAGTCAATGTGGGTAGGTACCTTCAGCATCAACCACTGCCATGCACTGAGGGACAAAAGAGAGTTCAAGTTCCCCCTGTGCTTCAGACTGGGAGCAGCTGTGTATTGATGGTTGTTTCTGTTCCCCAACCCTCACCTAATTCACAAATTAGAATATGGTAGTTTAGCTTGAAAGTTACTATTTTCTGACAGCTCCCTCCCAACAAGAGGAAACATTAAACTGAAGTACCCAGTCAATCTTCCAGTAACACAGTAGGGTGGTAAGGACAAAGGCAAGTCAGAAGGGTGTAAAGCCACTACATAGAAATAATGAAGATAACACCCTTTGGCTAAGTTGGGGCCTGGTTATGGCTCTATGTGCTCCCACTGAGTTCTGCCAAGCACACGTTCAGAAACTTCCCACCTACACACTCAGGAGGTTTTCTCCAAAATAAGAGATCAGGCAACACTACAAATTCAGCAACACAGTGGAAGCCTAATCATCCATTAGCAGAAACCACACTCCTTTTTGTCAGGTTATAATGCACAGTGTCACTAATTTCTCATCTCTTACCAAGATAGGAACCATGCAGTAGAGAGTCCATCTCTCCTACCTTGTAGCAAATGCTGGCTGTACTTCATGAGGGTTGCGGCGATCAGACCAGAAGAATAGCAGTCTATCAAATTTGGGTTCAATATCAGCAAATTGGGCTTTACCTTCTGGAAATATCCGAAGGATGCCTCCACTTACCTACAAATGAAGTATTTGCAAACAATGCTTGAGAGCCATGTCTCATTGTATTTAAAAATTCTAAATATCACATTTGAAAATATTTCAGATATGTGGAACCGAAACAAAAGCCTGCATCAGGTGCTACAGAAATTATGAATCTATGGCTTTTTTGTCAATATATTTCATTTAACAAAATGTTTAACACATTTTTCACTGAGTGATTTCAGAATGCTAGGTGCATTCATGTTTAAGTAAAAGCTGTGAGTTAGATGGGGGGGGTTGATGCATTACTATTAGCAAAACAAAAATGGACAAGACTGATATTACACAGGTGACTAAAAACACCCTGATATAGACGGGAGAAACATTTGACTTCACATCTGAGCTTCACCTTTCCCCATTAAAGAGATTATTTAATTTAACTGCAGCACAAGTTTATGTGCAATTAAAATAAGGAAAGAGTAGGAAACTTCAAACTAAAGCTCGAATCTGTACTACTCATGGTCAATTTAGATCTCTTCCAGGTTTTGAAAACAGTTGAACCTACCCATGTATGTCTAGAAATAAGCACAAGTAGGTGGGGTTAATTACATTTAAGCCACATTAACTTCTTCCTACTGATGGTGTTGATGTTGTTAAATCTAACTATAGATGGCCACCATAGACCTTCATGTCATAACAGACGTAACAATGCTAGTACTAATAAGGAAATTTTATATAAATGATGGAGCATCTGTGATCTAAGTCAGCAAACAAGTGACAATTTAGATCTGTTTCTTCTCCTAATGAAAGTCTGAGATTCTTTTTTCAATAAACAATATACTTGGTAGTATATTAATTTGTAATTTAAAATAGAATTTGCAGGAAATAAATGCCTTTGTTCATAAATTAAATATCCAGCTAGTAAATTTTTCACAATTATTGTGAAAATGCAATTTGCTTGACTTCTACACTGTGGTATGTATCCTTTTTTTTTTTTCCAAGAGAGAAACCATAAATCAACTAAAAATTCCTCAAAGCTGCACTGTAAGGTGTTTAATACAATCAGTCCATTTACATACAGAGATGCTATCATGGCAAAAAAAAAATTATTTTCTACTTGTAGGATTAAATTTGACATGTCGAAGAGTATATCAGAAACAGAAAGCTTGAAGTGCATCCACCTGACTCTGATCAGCTTTCTGATCTACCAGTTTTAGGCAAGTATGTTATTTGGGAAAAAAGAAAAATAACTCTCATCTGCAATTTGTGTTATCCATATCTGGTGCACGCTATGCACAGAATCTGACTGCTCCTATGGACTTTTCCACATGCTACTCTCTTAGCATGATGAAGCATCAGTGTTTTATCTTGTTTTTTCCCCATACACTATGAGAATAAACTTCTCCATCATTAATGGAAGAGAAATCAAAGAATTTGCAAAACTGTCTTTGCATTACTCTTTCATGGTCTCAATGCTGCCATTTAGCTACATCTGTTCTTCAAATCTACCTAGTCCCATTAGATCACGAGGAAAATCCTTATTAAAAACTCACTTTATCATAGGCACTAGTAGCAAATTCTTAAACTACTTGAACTGTGGTATAAATCTGTTCTACACACTGTACCTACAGTGATACAAGACTTGTGCTGCTTTGAACTATACTGATGTAGCAACTACTGTAACACTTTGCTTATCTGAATATGCTCCCAAGCTATAGCATCTTTCTTTTTATAAGCATACTCAAATAAGCAACCCAGTTCCACAAAGAGCAAACTCAAGATTCAACAGGAATATAAGCAAAAATGAAATTAAGAATATATGAAATTGCCTTTAATTTCTCTTTGTGTATAGGGAGGCATTTACCACTTTCCTCCAATCTTACTGTCAAGAAGGTCCTGCTGACATCCTGCAAAACCTTGAAAAGAAATGCTTCATCTCTATCTGCTCTCACTAACAACAGAATTAGGGAGGCAAAGGACAACCACAGTTAACACAACTTAAAATCACAACTAAGGCACAGAAATAAGGAAATGAACAAAAACCTCAAGCAAAGGTGCAGTAACAAGTGTATATATATATATATAATATATATATATATATTTACACATATATATGGATGTAAAAAACATTTTAGAAAGAAATTATTGCATACCTTGGCATCCCAGTCCTTATTAAGATAGTATATACATGTAACACATCTTCCATCTCCATTTGGATTATCAACGTGGAGCACATATCCTGTTCCGTTGCCTGGATAACAAGCCACCATAGCCTGGAGTCAAAGAATCAAATACAAGAATTACTTTTATCTCTGTGCGTGGAAAAAGTCTACATTTTATCTACATTAATTCTTAAGAAATTAATACTTAAGCAATAGAAAAATTAAACAAGAAATAACGTACAAAGAAGTTTTTTAGCTGTGCTTTCTTTCTAGTTAAAAACTGGTTTAGAACACAAACAGCAACAAAGACATGACACAAAGTGAGAGGAACACTTAGTTAAAGCATGGAAGGTGGGGCTACTCTCATGTGACTAATCATTCAGACTTCCCTCTCCTGAATGCCATGGAAGAGAGGAAGAATGTATTGTGTCTAATTTAATAGCTTCTCCTTGTGATAAGAAATCTTTCAGACTCAAGTTCAGACAGCTATCTTTTTATCTTCTTTTTTTTCCCCATGTTTCCAATGCAAAGAATTCCTTCTCAAAAAATGTTGTCAAACTTCTATTTTTAGGAGACTTTTAGACAAAAGCAGTAGCTCATGTTACTCGATCACTCAAAGAGCATTCTTGGGCTTGTGTTTTGTCCTGTACATAGGAGGTCTTTGAACCTTTGTTGAAACAAACCTACACGTACAACAAAAACATCCTTTTTAGACAAGAAGTGAGAAATAGAAAAGAGACACCAAGCAGTAATCTGCAATGACCTTCTGACATCAAACGACTCCCAGTACAGCAGTGTATTAAACTTCCCATGCTGCACTTTGCTCAGCTGACTTGAAAGACCCCTGGAAGGCGATTTCTGAGTCTTCAGACATATGGATGTGCATGTGATACAAAGTGGCCCTTGCTCCCAGATGGCCTGATTAGCTTGATTAGCCACGAGAGCATGTGTCTGGTTCATTGCACAGCACATCCCTTTATCTTTATGCCTTTGCTAGAAATAACAATTATTTCACATTTTTGAAAGAGTTTAGAACAAAGTTTTCCAAGTCAAGTCACCCACTGTCACCACAGTACTCAGATGTCTGCAGTGACAATATCCTACCTGCAAGAAATCGCAGCATGAATTAAAAAAAAAAACAAAAAAACCAAAACCAAAAACCAACCAAAAGGTGACTTTCTACCAACAAACTAACATACTGCTAATCTCAATGACTGCCTGCTGCATGAAAAAAAGTAGAAAAAACTTATATAAACAAACATTACTGTCTAGATTTAGCCTGGTTAAGTTAGAACTCTAAGTCAGACATCTGCATTGCAAACTCTTTCACCTCTAATGTAATACACAAAAAATATTTTCCCAATAAAGTTATTTTTTCACTTTATACTAATAATTTTCAATCCCCCCCACCCCTTGCCACTTTTATATGCAATAAACAAAGCTTTCCAGAGTTTGTATTACTTGCAAGAGATGAGGAATAAATTCAGTGCAGGTAGCTGCTGCGCTTTGTGCAAACTGAGAAAGAGTTTAAAGTACTTGCAGTTCAATCCATAAAATATTAGCATATCACATGTAAGCAGAATGGATTTTGCTATAGCAGCAACCTTGTAAAAATCTTTATTTCTATATGTATTCTACTAATGGAAACAGCAGCTTTTAGTAGATATGTCTAGGCAGAAATCACAGTACTTGCCAAGTTGTAAGACTGTGACTTTAAAGAATCCTAAAAAATAAAGCCAAACTTCATTCACAGCATTTGGAAGTGACTAAACTGCATGAAAAGTACTTAAAAATACAAAATCCAAATAAAATTCTAATTTTCATTAGGCACTTCAGCTTCCTAGCCTCTTTACTGTAATCATAATGCCTTTATGATTACAGGCCCCATGTTACGAAAATATTACACGTATCAAGAATGTGATCTAATATTTGGCAAAGTTGTTACTTATCAGTTTTGCTTCAGGAAGATAAACCCACAGAAATCAAAACAGTGAGTTAAAGATACCAAAGAATGTAATAGGGTTCTGTAATTTCCTTTCTTAGGAATCAAAAAAAAGAACAAGAAAACAAAAGCAAAGCTGGGCTAGAAGAGGAAGATACTTGGTTTCCACTGAAAGCGAACACTCTTGACAAAAAGTGCCATGTACCACATAAATCATACCAAGCTCTCATGGAGCATGAACAGTGCTGAAAGCAGACCCAGGTCGAAATCTGGAACAGTAGTCCTAATAGCAGGAAAGTTTTAATTTAAGGGGTTTTGCTGAGACATATCATGCAAATTAAACCCTGACACTAACTGTTGCTCAGTATCTGTGTGAAAACAGCTACTAAAAATCTCAGAATGAGGTGAACTTTGAGATCAAGCAGCTAGAGCAATGTAAATTCTAATTTTAATCATGAGTTTGTTGCTCCAAGGCAACAAAACAATATGTCACATCACACCGCTGAAGAAAAAGAGGACCAGCAACACTTTTTGGTATGTCTGAGGAAACACCAGTTGTCACCAATTTCACATAAAGAGCAGCCGTATTCATTTCATATAACCATTTGAGTCTAAAATACTTTCAGACTTTAAAAAGATCTCTTGTTTTTACTTCAGAGTCTGAAATGTCTCCTATCATCAACTGCAAGTGATGAGAAACAGTTTTGCTGCGATAACTTATCTAATATATATTTGTTATAACACTGAGAATGATTCAGCTCTTAGCAGCAAATTGGAAAGCAAATAAATTTGCAACTCAGCTGCTATAGCATAATATACCTTACCTCTGCCATGTCCCCAGTTAATCCACGATAAGGAAAGGTACAAAGTGTAACAATTTATCAGACATGGGAAATAGATTGCTTTCTGCAACAGTATGAAGGAGTTCATGCCAAACTGTCAGGTAGTGCAAGATTATTCATGTGGACAGGACAAAGAAGTGATCCACATAAATAACAAAGCCTTTGTTATTTGTTTTAACATTTTATAGTATAAATAAGAAAGCAAAGACATATATATCAAGAACTGAGAAAAATTTGTGTCTGCGGCAATTTTTTTTACCAAACACTGTTAGTGGCAATCAGTACAGCCAAGCATTTGAGACCTGGAAGTCCAAGATTCCCTAACATTTTGGGCTATGAACAATAAAGTTCCTAGCTTTCCAAAACAAAGAGCCACCCAGTTGAGTGGCTCATCAGTTGTCCCACAGAAGCAATCAGTTAATTCAACTCAAGGTATTACTTGCATTTTCTTAAGAGAAAAGGAGCCTCCTCTTTTGTCCTTCTTGGGCATTACTATTTTTAAGCATTCAGTAAAATACATTTTTTGTAGAAAGTAAGTTAAGTCACACTGGATTTGTTCACTCACAGGATTCATTCACTCACAGGATTCCTGTGCCAACACTTTTAATATTAACCTTCTTTAACCCAAGAGCATTCCATTTTAGGCTGAGCACTCGTGTCTAGCACATGAGCGCTGTCCTAAGATACCCCCTTACCCCCTGGAATTCATGAGTAATCAAGAAAGCATGAAAGTGCCCTCCCCACACTGATATCTGCCCAACTTGTGTCTTATCAAGTCTGAAGCACTCACACGCTAAAGCTCCTGCTGATGCCTACTCCTATACAGATGTTCTGTGTGCAAATGTTCTAAGTCCAGAAAATAGGGCCATCAGCTCCAAAAGCAACACTAAGTTGTTAACAGAAGAACTAATTGAAACCACAGATTTTTTGCTAAGAACAGGAATCCTTAGTGTGTCAGGCATTACTCTAATTAACAATAAAATGCACAAAGGTAGCAATAGAGGGAATAAACAGTAGTCCAGACAGTTTTTTTTTACTATGAAAAGACATCAGCTAAGACTCAGCTCTGGGAGGCACAGCACAACAGTGCAGCTGAAAACATTGTTTCATTTGGGACTAATCTCAGCCTCCTTTCACACAGAAGTATGACAGCCTTTCTCATCTATAAAGAAGGAAGACTTGAAGGTAAACGAACTGAAGCTTTATCTTCTATCCTCTCCATTCTCCCACTGCTGGATGCCTGAAAGCTTAGGTATCGCTCTTAAAAAAAAAGGAAACATCAAAGCAAACTCTTAGGAAAGAGAGGAGAATACCAGTAACATGAGAACACAAAATTCTCTAAGGGGAGAAAATCCCCAAAACCACAAACATATAATGGAGAGGATGTATGTTCTATTAATTTATTAAATAAATACATTAAATATATTAAGATTTAAGCTTTACTGTTAATCTCAGATTAAAGCTGCATCAGTCAAGGAGATGTCACTTTTGCTGTTTGCTGAAGGAACTGCAAATCTCAGTGAGCCAAACAAGATGTCTAAATGCAAGACCGATGACTTCCTACCAAAATTTATCAGATGTCCTCACAAAGACTTCACTGGAAATTCTTGGCAGTGGACATCTGACAGATTATTCAAAGAAAAAAACTTCACACACCACTACAATGAAGAACCAAAGAAAAATAAAATTAAATTTTAAAATTACCCTACCCTGTTTGGTTTGTGATGTATTTCTATTTCAAAAATGTATTCATTCCCTGACAAACAAGAGTTCTGAGGAAATATATTTCATTTTAAGCACACATCAGACTATGATTTTTGACAAGTTGAACAAAATAACAGTCAAACCAAAGGAACAAAAGACTGGTTTAGCATCACCTTCTGTGAGCAGAATCAAGACCACTGACTTACACATGCTATCATGGTACAACTTGGCTTGGATTCATAAGTGTCCTGGCTTAGGGCAAATCTGGGAGAGAAATCCTTCATAAGCACAGACAGAAACTTGCAACAGAATGAAAATGCTAGCAGGGAGAAACTCCTGTCAGCCTTACCCAAAACAGAGCAATCTAAAAAAGGGTAAAGTAAATCTGAGACACAGCTAATCTAAGTATTTCTATACTAACTTTTATCTGAGTAAAATGTCCTGCTGTTATCCTCCGTAAGGCTAGACAATCAAGTTTTCACACATGTCAACAATGAAAAAAGCTGGGGAGAAATATCAGGCGCTGCAAAGATTTCTTATTAAAAATTTATGCCTTGCAGTCACCATCATCTGGAGAACATGCAAGGGAAAAGTAAACTGCTACTTAGTAGCTTAAAAATGAATCAAGGCATTACACATCCTCAAGAGAAGAGAGGAATCTCTAAGTTAGAAACTAAAAAAAAAAAAAAATTGATATGTTGCAGCAGCTTTGAATCACTCCTCTTTAATATTAAAAATGTCCTAATATTAAATTACCACTACAGCCATTTGATTTTTCCATTAGCAAAGGAGTTCGGAACCATTATTTTCTTTTGCATTTTTCTCTGCAGATATGGTAAGCACCCAGCTGCAGAGTGAAGGAAAGAAAACCCCAAATACCGAAACAGAAACCAACAACCACTCAAACTAATAAACCCTGTCTACAGCATACACCTGTTATTTGTGCCATCTTCTTGTAAGAACAGAGTAATCTGCTCTTTCAGGAAAAAACCCAAGCAATTGAAGGCAAGGATGACAAACACAGGTCACTCTCTCTTGTATCTTGCCAAGTTTTAACAGCAAAGTTGGAAAGCTTGGCAAAGTGAAGGCAAACTGAACTAAGAACAGAGATGAAAAATGAACTTAGACAGGAAGGGAGAGAGGAAAAACTGAGAGTTGATGTAGCTGCTTACACTATTAATAGAATCAGCACACAGCTATGTACATGAATTACATCTTCCATGATCTTCTAGGGAGTTCAGTAACCTGACCTACCTCCCTCCTTCCTGGGCTTTTCAATGCAATGGCCAATACAAGTTTTCTACTTGCTTTGGATAGAACCACATTTGATAAGCATTCAAAATCAAGCAACATAACATACCATACCATCAAAAGTTAGGCACAACATATTAATACCTTTATACATTGCTTATTTCTAACTTGCCAATCAGATGCTGATTTCTCAGACCAAATTTCAGAAAAAGTCTTGCCAACCAGCAGTTAATTCCTCTTCAAGTCATGGCCTTATTCCTGTCTTCATTTCTATGTGATGTTTACCTGCTCATGACATTCACTTCAAATACCTAATAAAGTGACACAAGCCAGAAGGCAGCAGTTTTCATGCTGGTTCAGTGGCCACATTCAGCTGAGCTCTCTAGGGCCAGTAGAGCCACTGAAGTTTGGATCCAAACAGCTTGAATGTAACCATGGTGCCACTGAGAAAAAGCCAGCTCAGGTATTTTTCCCTGTTGAAACATTTAGTTTGGTACTCTCCCTTTACCATTCAATTCTAATTGCGCTCAACAGCAAAAGTTCATTATCAAGTATCATTCCTTTAATCCATGCATGCCCATAGGCTCCAAGAAATGCTCTTCAGCTCTTGAATTGCTGAAGAAATGTGCATATTAAGTCTAGATGATTCATCAGTTCTTACACATGGCACAGGAAAAAACACAGAACTGCAGTTTCTTAAGTCTGATATTCAGGAAATGCCTGTGCACATGGGATGTGCTTAGGCTTTGATGAATACACCTAACAAATAAGAAATAGGATAGAGCTGCTCTTATGAAACTATCAAGCAAGAGGCATTAGCCAGGGAGAAATGGTATTGATTCTCAACATGGGGACAGCAGAAGGCATGTTCCTTGCATGGAGGCTTTGACTGAGCTCTGAGAAGAGCATGGCAATTGGGGAAACACATCTCCAAAGGCGAACCCATGTGCAACTGAAACCAGTGCTAAAGACAGACATAACAGGAAGATCTAAAACATTTCCCAGGTGAAGTTCTGCAGCTTCCACTGCTACTAAACTGAGATAAAAGTGCTCAAACATTACTGAGCTTTTCTCTTCTATACCTCAGCTTGTAAAGGCAAAGAGAGGGCCGAGTCAGCCAACAAACGGCAAGGAAAAAGAAAGATTGTATCTTCTGTAACACAACATAGTGGCATTTTCCAGGCTGCTAGCCAGGTTAGGTGGGACGTGCCTATTCTCAAAATTGCGCCAGTTTAACAAAAAAGGTGCTGTTTTAAAATTGAATCAGTGAAGGCACTGCAAATACACCTGCAGTCCTTCAATCTTATGAAGCCCTAGTTTCCATTAACTTAATCTAACTGCTTATCAGGAAAATAAACTGGAGTTCAAATCTAAAAATGTACACAGAGAGCTGCACACTAACTTAAAAAGAGTAATAATTAAAAAAAAAAGGTTTATCTAACATATCTCTGAATACAATGTCTTGAAGTCTAAACCACCTGCATTCCCTAAAAGAAAAAAAAATAAATTTATATAGGCACATCCAAGATATGTCAGTGCTTCAAAGCAGTAATAGCTCCCTCCCCTAAGGTTCAATTTAACACAATCTGATAGTTTTGATATCAAAGTCTATTGCAAACTTAACACAAAAAGTCAACAACACAGAACACACAAACAAAAAAAATCCCCCAGATATACTTAATTGAGGCTTCCCAAAGAAAGTAGATGAAAAGCACCATTACCAGAGGTAGAAAGTTCTCTCTTAAAAGCCGAGGAGCAAACACAACACTTGGCTTTGCAGCTAGGAAGGGTCTAAAGCATACTTTGATTTGTGTCAGTCTAAATCTGTCTACAATATGATTAAATAAGTTGACCAATACATTTCAGGTTCAAACCACTGCTGAATAATATTAAATATGTTTGTAGAATTGGCAGGCCTCCACGGCTAACTCCCCGTTCCCTTCAAGAGAAACAGACTCATGACTCAATGTTTTGGTGCTGTATAAAAATTTGACAGAGAAGTAAGTCAACACAGATTTTAAAAGTCTGTTTTTAATTTAACACCATAATTGCTCTGAAATTAATAAAACCGTTTAGAAAATAAGTACTTTGAAACTTTTTTCCCCAAGATGGGGCAGAGCTTTCTGCTTTCATATAAGACTACTCAACTTCCTAGTTTCATCACTACCCTTTCAAGAAGGGCACAGAGCAGCAACATCTTTAGGAACTAAAAATAATGTAACCCTAAAGCAAATTACAACAGTGCACTAAAACAGTATGAAGTTAAGTCTCATTCAGTTACATCACTTAAAATATATTCTGACAGCACTTTGTGCACACCAGATTTCCAGCGCAAACCACATAACTCAGCAGGCACACCGATGCACAACACACAAAAAAGCATGGTTATATATTTTTAGATTATTATGTATGATCAGTGAATTTTTTCAGTTGTGTGAGATCTACTGGGTAAACAACAACTGGACTCATCCTTAAGGGGTCTTTTTCAACCTTAATGATCTTGTGACACACTACCTTAAAAATAAAGTACACATATTAGCCCAAACATCAAACCTAGGGACTTCTTAGAACCAGGAGAGGCTGGTAAAGAAGAAACACTAAGAATTAACAGTGGGCAAGAGGTGGTTGTTTTTTGTTTTTTCTTTTTAAATCAAACCTTACTGTATTATCTGTGAAAGTAAATGGCTGAGAAATCTGCCATTTAAAGAATGTCACTCATTATCTCTGCCTTTCTCTCCTCAAAACTATACATACTGAGAAGCCTAGAATTTCTTTCCGCTAGAAGATAAAACATACACAATCATTTTGCTAACTGCTAGGAGGGAGATTCATTTCTTACTTCAAACTGCAATTTTGTTTCTGTTTTAGGGAATAAAGTAGCCACATAACTGAAATTTAGCTTGTAGGAAAGGTATCTTTATATAAATTCAATGTTGTGCAACTGCATGGGAACAGGATTGTATGTTTAGTACTATCTTTAGCCAGATACATGGAAATACTTCTGCACTGCAAGTTCCTGAAGTTTAGCAAATGTCAATGTAGTTGCACTAAAATGTCCAAATCTAGACCTCAGGTACCACCTCTAGATTTTAACCACAGAAAGATTTATTGTCATAAACAGTATGCCAAGGAAAATTATTTTAAAACAGGTTTTAAGGTTCTTTTCAAGGGGACATACATGATTCAGCATGCCCAAACCTCACATTATATGCTACAGCATTCACTCATACTATTAGAGTCCAGATAATCCTTTGAAATTATTTATATATTACAGAAGAAGTAACTATGCACTGAAATGCTATTAGACATTTATTTATGGACAGAAGTCTATGGTTTAAAGCCAAACAGCAACAAGCAGCCTGTAATATGCTTTCAAGACACCTACAATTTAAATGCAAGAAATGCTGACTCTGCCCATGCTACTTTTTATGGGCTTTCACACATAAACTGTCTCCATCCAAGCATTTCCTTACAATCCCACCACAGTCCAGTAATACGGCCTCTTTTCCAGCTGGCATAAACAACACTTAGGGGTTTTGTTGTTTTAACCAGATCACCCAGTGTATCCAGTTCAAATGCAGGCAGGCATTAAACCAATCTACTGGTATTCCAGCTGTCTCAGTTCCCACCAGTCCTTGGGCAAAGCCTTGAGGAACAGCTGAGGCCATGCAGCACTACAGGCTGAACATAAACACCAGGAGCAGGACTGCTGATGTTGGCACGCCAAGTCGGAAAAGTGACTCCCAAACCCACCCCTTCTCTGTATGTCCCAGCAGAGCCAGCAATGTCATTTCAGGTTAAGGAGGCATTCTGCTGCACTGGCTCAGTGGGACTCCTGGAGGAGAGTGGCTCAGGAATGCAATGTATTTGCTCTAAGAGCATGAGGCCTTGTGAGCATGAGAAAGATCTGAACGTACCCAACACTGACTCCAGGGAGGAAAAAACACCTGAGGAAACTGTCTGTGCTTGTCTGGCTGATATAAAAGCCCCACTGTCCTCTGAAATGCCAATTCAACTGACCATACAGTCAGTTTACGTTCATGACAGCAACATGATCATCTCTAGGTCAGGACCTCCTGCAGAGCTCCTTGGTGTTGCTTCAACAGGTTTTTTTCCCAGTCTCCCCATCAATCATAACCACTGGCCCAGGAGACCAGTGCGATGGAAAAACACATCACTTTCATGCCTTGGAAAAAATAGAACATGCTGCATTATCAACTATAAATTGGTTAAAGCAGACCCATCTGGTTTGTTCCAAGTCTGTTTATACTTGGCATTAGGAAGTTGCTATGAAGAAAACCAATCCAATCAAAAAATCTTTTCACCTTTGCCACTATTTCAACAACAAAAATAGTATTTATTAGTATTTATATATACATACATACATTATATATATACATATAAAAAACTATATCTCATCATTCACCCTTCCTAAAAGTCAAGTAGGCTTCTCCATAGATTAGTCCTTTCCTGCGAACAACAACTAAAAATCCTGTTAATGTTAAGTGGCAAGGCTCCTGGTTATGACTGCCTGTAACTCAAAAAGTATTGCGGTTAGAAGTCACATGCTAACCTCAAACTCCAAATTCCCTACTCTAGAAATCAGAAAGTGACAGAATCCAAACTCCACACAAAGTGGTGGTAAGCAAAAAAGCCACGGTGTACAAAACCTGACAGGAACAAGAAAGCTCCTCTTTAACAACTTGTCACTGAGACTTCCCCCCCAACCTCTTCCAAGGCATTCAGAAGAACACAGATCCAGGACCGCTCTCCTCAAATGCTCACACAGAAAGTCAAAAATCTCAACATCAGCTGTGTTAGCATGCAGCCAGCACCACTTACATACTCTTAAACCTTCTTAAAAGCACTTTATTTAGTAAGAAAGAGAAATACACTATTCCACACCCCATCTAGAAATAACGGATTTCAAGACAGGATATGCACACCTCCTTTTTTTTGTGTTTCTGCCGAACGGTTTATCTGTATGTCCTTTAAAATTCAATCAGCAGAAACATTCCTGGAAAACCAAAGGACAGCTAGGGCTTTGCAATCTCCAGTACTCACTGGGGAGAGATTGCAGGGATTAGCAATAGTAGCCTAGATCAGAGATGTCACGTCAGAACAAGAGGACTGTTCCACAGCACATATTTATGCAACCTACATGTAAGATCTGAAGAGCTTAAATAAAGCCTGTGTCCAGATTAATGTTGTACCAATTAAAGAAAAGAAGAACAAAAAGAGGCATGAGCATAATGGATGACAAAGTGTTTGCCTCAGTCTGCAAATGACCCGAAACAAGTCATACCCAAGGTACGAACTCATCGTAACTCAATCAACAGCAGTGGAAATTACTGATGGACAGACAACGTACAGTGACATGAAAGGAAGATGAAGAAAGCAGACACCAGAAGGACACAGACAAAATTCTGCATTATTGAAAGGGGGAAAGTAACACCAAATATCACAAGAACTAAGGAAGAAACAGAACAACAGCCAATTCTAAAAATCTTAGATTCCAGATTTCTATACAGTCAACTTCCCCTTCAAGTCAGCAAGCAATCACCTCAGATTTCAGAACTGGCAGAAATAGTCTTTCAGGCAGAGACCGTATTTTGAAATAAATTTTCTTCATAATTGTTGAAAATAAACAACACATGTCCTAAAACTTGTATCTAGTATTGCACACTAACACTAGGTAGCAGTTTCTAAATAGGAGTCTGCACTTCAAGAAATTATCTGTGGGCAGCCAACTGATTTACTAATTTCTACGATGTGTAGTAAAGGGCCCTGTATCTTTATACTAAAGATACTACAGATCTGAACAATTTTTTGTATTCTCTCAAAGTCACACTTGTTTGGAGATGGGCAACCAAGAAGAGGAAAGCTGATTCTGAAGCCAGAGAAAGGCTGTAGGGAAGAACAGGGAGGAAGGGGAGGAGTGGGCAAGGACATGTGGACAGTGGATGCACTTGCCAACCCTGTGCTGCAGTAACGAAGCAGGCAAGCCCCACAGCACAGGTTTTAATTGCTGTTACCCTGCTACTCACCCCATGAAATCAAGCTGCAAGCACTAACGAGTGAGGTACCTCAGCAGGCCTCAGCTGTAATTGTTTTTGGGTGTCTTCCAGCCCCTTAATGAACCACACCACAAAACATCTTGGACATCGAAAGTTACTCTCAGCACACAGATTTGCAACCAAAGATAAGAAAAAAGCTGCCGCTCCACGCACAGCACTGTGCTCATATGCATCCACTGTGTGCAGAGGCTGCTCACATCATCTGTACTCCAGGTAAAATGTTTGCATGGAGTGACCTTACAAAAAGCTACTTGCCTCTCTGAATGCCTGCTCTGCCCTCAAGCTGATGGACCAATTTATCCCCCTACTTGGAGCACAAAAAAAATCAGTAAAAAGATATATTTGATTTCCAGGATTAATACAAGCAATGTGATATAGCTACCATGAAGACAACTGAGAGTTACTCCAGAAAACAAGAACTTACTTCCTCTATAAAGACAACCCTTAATTAAGGGTTCCCAAACCAAGACAACCATTCCTTAAAAATGAAGGCTAGATGATGAAAAAAAAGTGTAACAGATTTTTCAAAGGAAAAAAATTCTCTAAGGGACTCCGTCTTCCTACCACTGGCAAATTTTGTTCCCTACTGAGCCCCTGAAGAACTCCATCACTCTCTCCAGAAAGCTTTTCCCAAAGGGAAGGGGTGTGGGGAGCGGGGAGGAAGGCAAGGGGGGTGCCTTGGAATTTTTGCTCTTCAAAGGCAAGTTTTCTCTGGGGTTTTAATATGGAGCTATTCTAAGTTGAATTGCAGAACTCTCAGTCTCAATGGTGAGGAAGCATCATTTATTACAAGCTTTGTCTTTCAGTGGGTGTGTTCCTTCAAAGTAACAGGATGTGAGTGTAGAAAGAGTGAAAGACACAGTAAAAACCAGAAATCTGAAAAATTCAAGTTGCTACGAGAGACAATTAAACGAAAATAAAGCTAGTTGATAGTATCTTCATCTACATTTCAGTGGAATATTATTTTTCATGTTTACAAGGCCCTTTACAAAGCTACAGGACTAAACAGGTAAAAATAATGTATGTTTATCTTATTACCTCTTACAATATAATTCTGGCATAGCCTTGGCTCATGAGTGGGACAACTCCCATTTTCTATTTTCACTAAGGAAAATTACAAAGTCAGGACTCCAGCATAGGAACTCCTGTGTTGTTCTTGAGTCTGTGCCAGGTGTTAGGAGGCCTTCAAGAGTCATTACATGTCATTTTGGCCGAGCTATAGCAGAGATTTAAAGCAAATTTACTCAACCCATTAATTATAACACAAACATTGAACATTTTTAAATATAAAGCACTTGAACCATAGATCTTGCTTCCAAGGCATTTTGTAATAATGAAACAGTTAAAGGAAAGACCAATAAAATAGTAAATTCCAGTTACAACTTCACTACAGCAAACTAACTTTTTAGTGAAAAATGAGGTGTTACCAGAAGGATTCCCAGAGGACCTGTACTATTTCTATATGACCTGGGAAACAGGGGTGAAGCAGCAGAGGGATGGTGCTTACCTGCAATACCTAAATATGCTGCAGTCCCTCCCAGCCCTGGCTGCAGAAAGGCACACATGGAGGGGTGTAAAACAATACCAGCTGCCTAAAGAATAAAATGGCAGGTGAAATTCCAGAAAGAGTAAGTGCAAAGAAATACCCCTTACAGGAAAAAAACCCCACCTTTCTTATACAGTGATGTCTTCTAAACTGGATATAATCATTTTAGAAAAAAAAAATTCAGTAAATACAGGCTGTTCTCCCCAGAACTTCATGTCAGCACAGCAGAGGAAGCAACTGAAGTGTCATAAATCACTAAACAAGGAAAGGCAACACAGAATACATCACCCTGCCAGCACACAAAATCAGGATATATTTGTACATTAAATACTGTGGTTCTGCTTGCCTTACCTTGATCAGCATAACCAGAAAAACTGTACAGAAGTGCAGCAGGAATAACTAGAATCATGAAACAGTACCCATTGGATAAAGACAAAAAAGACTACAATTCTTCAATTTAGGAGAGAAAGCACGTCAGCTGAAAAACATGCATGGAAGCAAATGCCAGACTTTTTTTTTAAGAATATGGCAAGTAAAACTACTGGGAAGTGAGTTTTCACAATACAGTCTAGGAGACACTGGAATCACCATCAGTGGGTTTTAAACAAAAGGAAGTTCCTTTTCCATCTAATCAAACTGCAGGACTCACTGTTACAGGATGTTGCAGAGGCCAAAAGTACAAATGGCTCTTAAAACAAGATTACAAAAATTAATGGCAAATGTGTCCATCCATCTGCACGTATTACAGGCAGTGGTCTAGATACAACCTCTGTCTTAGAGCTCCTCAATTGCCAGAAGTAAGTGGTATATGAGAGCATAATTTTATATACACTTTGAAGCTTTAAATACAGAACAATTATTGATTATTTACAACTACATAATAGTATAAACATAGATGGCAAATACTTGTGTGAAACAGATATTTGATAAGGGAGAACTCCCACTGAGCAAACACAAGAAGGCAACCTGCTAGAACCTAAACCAAATTAGCCAGAATGCAAAAAGTGTAAGCTTTGAGCGGGGTGGGTCTTTAGCATCTGAACAATAAGAACAAATGGCTTTAAATATTAGGGGTTTTTTTATATTAAGAGTGTGTAGTCCTCAAAAATGCTTAGGTTTAACCTACAATTCATGGCCTAGCATCTAGCTCATACAGAAGGTCACTTCAGATGAACACAACTCCATCTGGCTTCAATTTACCACTAGATATATGGTAGGGATGGCCAAGCTGACACCTCCCGAGAGGCACATGGCTCTTATCTCTCAAACGCAGTCCTTGTGGAGGACAGGCCATTGACAGGCTGCCTGCAACTGCTGTACCTGGCAGGGAGCAGCAACTGAGGCAAGCCTCGGTCTCTGCACCCCTGCTGGGGCAGCCAGCTGCACACAGCACCTGCTCCTTCTCCCTCCCCCTCTACCGCAACACACCACTGCAGAACAAGGTCCCCAGGGGAGCACAGGCAGGATGGAAGCAGGCAGGAGCAGCAAGTTTGTGTGGGGAATACAGATGAAAGAAAATTACTAGAAAGTAGATGGAAGAGGTAAGGATCATAACTTGAGAGCTGCAGGTTTTTTATTTATTCAACAGCCTGGGAAAATACATAAGCCTGACTCTTAGCAGTTCAAATGTTCCCTCCCCACTCTTTTCTTTTTTAATATGGAGTGGGCGGAATTTTTCGTAAGTAAAATAAAACAAAAAAATATTTGCCCAGATGTTTGTTACAAATTAAAAAAGTAAAAATATGTGAAATATTAAAAGTAAAAGCACTTTTTGGTAGTTTGTGGCTTTGAAACAGCATATTTCATTTTTCTGTCTGTCTTGCAAAAAAAGGATAACTATGCCTTCTGCACTATGCCCTCTCAGTACAGAAGTGGACTCAAGATCATATACAACTTTAAAATAATTTTGGACAGAAAGTATGAATCCCCTACAGGTAATTTACTTTAATTTCTTAAACGTTTGCTTAAATCAGTCTCGTGGAGTGTACACATGCTTTGTATTAGCAAGCTTTGCTAGGAAAGAACTGTGCTAAGAGCATATGCACACATCAATGGAAAAACAGGCAACTTGGGAGAAAAGAGGCACACTTAGTAAAAGTGACCACCTGGATGACCAAAAGGGATCTGAGGCAGGAGTATTTCAAACAGTTACATTACTGGCATATTTGACCACAATGATCCTTTAGGGAACAAATGACACTAGTAGGAAGAAAGACTCCCGGTAACTTCATTCAGAAATGCAATAAGGAGGACTTATACTGACAGTGCCATTGCTGGAAAAAATATTTTAATGGATTGCAAAATTTGGCTTGTTTTGTATCTCTTCCATTTCAAACTGCAGTACTTTTTTTCATGGGAGCGCTGAGGTTGGCAGTCACCTCTGGAGATTACATGGTCCAGCCCACTGCTCAGAGGTGGGTCACCCAGAGCAAGCTGGGTGACCAGTGATCAGCTTTTGAGTATCTCCAAGCATGGAGACTCCACAACTTCTGTAGCAATCTGCTTCTTGGTTCACCACAATGGAAAAAGCATTTATTTAATTTCAGTGGAATTTCTTGCATCTCAGTATACCCACTGCCTTGCCACTGAGCACTGCTGCACAAGTCTGGCTCCCTCTCCTTCACTCCTCCTGTCAAGTATCTGTACACACTGGTGTGGTCCCCTCACACCTTCTCCTCTGCCACATAAACAGCCCCAGCTCTCTCAGCATCTCCCTGTATGACCTGAAAGACCAAATCCACCACTATGAACAGCACTAATGCCTGGCTGATGCGCTGCCACAGAGGGGCTAAAGCACACACAAATAAGGTTAAACCAAACAGAGGTACAATTCAGCCAGCATCTATTTCACTGGGCATCATCCAGTGTGCCAACTGAAAAGGAGTCTGTTTAAGATGCCCTTATCAACTGGCCACAGTCTCCTTTCTCACAGCAGTAAGGCTGCATGCCAGCTGCCTGAACAACAATGCAGCAACCACTGAAACTGGAAGAGCCCAACGCCTTCAGCAGAGAACAGACCACACACTGTTCAAATACAGCAGAAGCTGTTGAGGGATCTTGGCATCCATGGCAAGGTTTAGCTGCTTGATCAGATGCTTGAACAGGACAGAGAGCAGCAACAAGAGAGATATGTTATTAGCCAATGATAAACTACTTTGGAAACCTTACACATGTTGCATCCCTGGACTTTTTCACAGTACAGTGAACTTAAACATATGAGGATTGCTGCCTCAAAGCTGGGACAAGTTTTTAATCTACAGCAATTTAAATTCCACATTATCACAACAATCAGGCTAAACTACTATTGAAACTTTTTTGTTTCATTTGACTAGTAACTTCAAGACTGTTATAAACTATGTAACTGCAGCCATCTGACTCACTCAAGCAGGAAGATAACAGACCCTGGCATACCAGAAGGGCAGCAAACCACAGCAAGACTATGCCCAGCAGAGAATCCTATAGCCTCTGCCAACTCACCGAGTATTTCAAGCTATCAACGGAACAAATTGATGTGAATTGATAATACAAGCTCTTCCTGGAAACGGATTTAAAATATCTTCATACAAAAAAGGCAAATCAAATAAAACAAACAAAACGCAGGAAAAATAAACCAAACCAAGCAAATACATATAAGGCCCTAATGTCATCAGCATTTAGTGCATTTTTTAACTTGACAGTCAATGCAACAATTCCTCCACCCTGCTAGGACCAAAAAAAACCAAAAACCACAACTCCCCCGCTGCATTCACCTTCATATAATTTTCAACATTATGCTTGTTTTTGCTGAAACAAAGCAAGGCAGTCTCAGGCTCTGCTCTCACCACAGCACATTGAGGTGACACAGCAGCATCTCCTCAAAGGCGTACATAATTTCTACAATGCAGAATGCCTTCATGATCAAACTATGTGCTCTAAGCTAGTCTGAGCCTAAATTAATGTGCAAATTTAATCCTTGGATATTAAATAACCTTTTTCTTTAGGCTCCATTAGTTACCCTACAGGTATGGACTTCACCTCTTTGTCAGAGCACTACACACACGACATATTGATAACCACCCTACCTCCACACACAACCTCTGCCCAGACGTGCAGGCACGCACACTTCTACCCAATTCCTATTTATAACATCATGTGCTAAAAAAAATACTCTCAAGCAGTTTTAAGTTAAATACCAAAGAACAAGAAAGTCTTCAAGTGTAAGCAGCTGTTACGTGCATAAAAGCATTGCTCTGTTTTTGACAGACGCTGCCCTGGAACAGCGAGTGGATTTTGACCTGAAGCTTACGACTGCCACTTACCAGCTAATTCTGGCACAAACCTGCACTGGAAATATGCCTGACCACCTATCTTAACCAACAACCTTCAGAACCTCAAAGGAGTTTACAAGGATTTCATCAGCATCAAATCACTTTCCCAAAAGGCCTCAAAGACTAGCATTAGTTCTCCTTCTGAAGGGTCTAATTAAGTCACAAATGCAGAAGACAAAAGGGGTATCATAAATAACGATTATTTCACTCAGTAGTAACTGCGAAGTCAAATAACTCTACTATTCTATTCACTAAAAATACTGCCTTCAAAATACTGTTTTCTTAGTGGAACATAAAAAACATGCCAATGAATAAAGAACTTGAATTGATATAACCTGAGTATGCTGATTTCCAAAAAACACTTGTACAGTCCTTGCATTGTCTGCAGTCACTCTCCCACTGAAAAGTAACAAAATGCAGCTGCACAAGAGCCAGGGAGCCCCACGAGTGTGCTACTGAAGAATTCACTAACCAACCCACTCACAACAGTCACAAAATTAATTTTTGAACTGAAAAAAGTGCTGTCTTTGTACAAGAGCTTTCTAAGGAGCCTAAAGAAAAACTATTTAGTCTCCGGATAGGCGAGAAGAAATTTTTGCTTTATATAGAGTATCCGTTTCCCTTTTATAACAAGTTTCCTTTCTGCTGCAGGAGAAAGCTTTCATTTAAATTCCAAATACACTATGTACATACCTAGAGGTAGAAACATATATACCAGCACCCAGTACAGAACAACACAGAAGCAACTAGAAAGACAGCATCCTGCAAAATTCCAATAGCAACCTAGCCTATTCAAGACAAGAGCCATCAGATATTAATCAAGACAGGTTATCCAATGAATTACAAATCTAATGAACATGGTAAATACCACAGAAGATAATAATATGCTGCCAATTTATTTTTTCATGAAATAGCTCGCAGCCTATTCAGAAATTAAGCACCATTTAGAAAAAAGGAAAACATCTCTCAACCAAGCAGTCAAGGTTACTGATACTAACCCAGGGATCTGAGAACTGCTGTTCAGACAGTCCTATGACTTGGCAGGACATCACTTGGAAAGAATTTCAGTCCAAGAGGCCATAGGGAAGGGAAGACAGCTCTTGCTCTCAAGCTGTACAGCTATGATGAGAAGCATCCCACTTGATTCTTAGGCAGTATTAAATGAGCCCATTCTGTGCAGAAGAGACAGCACAGAACATCAAAGCAGCAACACGGCCAAAAAATCTTTGCTATCACTGACAGGAAAAAATTAATTATCCACAGGGTATCAAAATCACCGATGAGCACAAACTACAATGCCACAGGTTCCTTATCTCCAGAACAGTAACAACTAAAAAACACGAACTCTAGTTACAGTCAAAAATGGCTTGGAAAAGCAAGAAGAACAAGCACTGGAGCTGGCACAAGGGGATGGGGCTGAGCAGGAACCTTCCTTAGCAGCAGCAAACAGAAGCAAGCTGCAGCACACTGTTCATGGCAGATGACACCAATCCAGCTCTCTTGAAACAGAGGTCAAGAACATCTTTGTAGCTAATAAAACTCTAGAATAAGGGACAGGAACTACCAATAAGCTTAAGAGCAGGTTGTTTTTGAAGCTGGGAGTTTGGGGGAAATCAGTTTTAATTTGGAGTAAATACATGTTTCCACTGTACATGTTATATGGAAGCACCTGGTGGGTAGATGAGCAAAGTTTCTGTATAAAATTGCTTTAAGAAAGATTCTTGGAGGACAGAAGTATGTGCTTCTGATAGCAAGAACCAAGTCTCACACTGAACATAAAAGAGCAAAAAGATAAACGTTAAGAAAGAAAAAAAAATGCATAGCTAGCAAAGATTTCTTAAACTATGTTTGAATTTTCAAGGGCAAATTTTGGGAGAATCAGACTCAAGTGCTAAACTAAGGCTGTAGTTTGGCAAACACTAAACTGGCATAAATTTGCGTTGCTGCTGAAAGAAAGTCTCACCATCTGCCGGTCCCCTGTGCCAGCACAAACATCCGAACACTGAACCAGGAGCATTTCTTTTGCCAGTTTATTTTTCAGATGGATCAGTTCCCCAGACCAGTTCACAGGATGGCCATGTAAATACTTGTGCTGGCAAAGAAGTGTGACTACTTGTCCAGAGCTGCCAGCTCAAAATGTTCATTGAACTACAGCCTAACACACTGGGGTGTGGAGAAGTTCTAGCAGTCACAGGTGGTGCTCCCCACCCTTGGACACACTATACTCATACCACACCTCAAAGTTGTGATCACCACACAGCTGCCCTTCAGAAACCAGCATATCTCTGTAATTTTCTCTAGTAGGAGAACCTGTCAGAATCTCAGCAATGCTAAAGTTGGCTGTAAGCAAGAGTATTTTCTGGATGTTGTTAAGCTTCTCCACCAGAAGATCATTTGCAAGAGAAATCCCAGTCACTCTTCTGATCACCTCCTTCACCTGGGACCCAAGAGGCTTGTACATATGGAACAAAAAATGAAAACTATAGTCATCACATGTCAGGGCTCTACTCCAACAGGGATTTAAGAACGGTGTGTGGGCTGTTGTGGATCCATGGATCACCACACAATCCTTCGCAGACAGCACACTCATCTACAAGAAAACAACATTACCAACAGAAGTGCTGCAGTCAGGAAAACAACCAAGGATGAGCATTGGTCATATGCTGTATCAAGGTCAAGCAACGCGAGTATCGGGAGACTGAGAGAGACCTATCCATGCTTTCTCACAACTCAGTGGCAAATTCAAAGCCATACATGCGGTCATTCACTAGGAACCAATTAGATCAGTAAGTTTTCTACCAAGAAATAAATTCAAGGTGTGATAGTGAAATGATCTCCAGAATGATACAGGATGATCAATGTAATCACAACAGGCCACAAGCAAATTGAAGGAAAGCCCCCCACTTTACAGACATTCCTAAGCCCAGATCTCCAGTCACGGTTCTTGGATCCTTCAACCAGAGCAGGAGTTAGCGAAGCTGCACACCTGCCCCTGTGATCGCTTTCCTTTCTTCTACCACAGTTTTGGCATCATCGTAATTTTCCAGTACCTGCTTGGTTGCCAAATTCTTATTCCCTTATTTTTCATTTGTCTTCTTATTGCCACACATGCTTACAGTTATATTTTGTAGAATAATATATAATGGAAAGAACACCCATAAATCTTACTTTTCCTTGGTAACATTAATCCAACATGTTTGTACAAAAGCTGCAACATAAATAAGTGGAGAGCCTCTTCTGTCCAGTTTATAAAAATGCTAAGAGCAGGGCACAAGAAATCCACTCACTCTTGGAGAATAATTTTCTAAAGAAACATTACTAACTTTGAAAGAATCTAATATAGTATGGCACAATAAACTAGTCTGAATCCAGAGTCCTCTAGGTCTTCAGAAAACTCCAGGAACTCCAGAGTAAGAGATAAGCAATTGCCAGAAAAAGCAGAAAAGCAAGTTTACACGATATATAACAAATCAATTTTTTAAGCTACCGGTAGCTGAGAAGCAGTGGGTGTCAGTAGCATACTAGTAGAGAGAGTAGAGCATTAAAATGCAGCAATTTGTCAGGATTGGTCTCCTGACAGGTTTGTAGAAGTAGGAATGAAGGAAAAACTAAAGGGATGCAAAAGGGCCTGTCAAAATGTCTATTTTAATTCCTTCCAACAAAAGGCAGACGGTAGGGGTTAGGAGATGGCTGGCACCGGGTGTAACGGTGAGCAGAAAGAGGAATAGCTGATGGATCAGATGTCTGGTTATACGGTGATTATTAGGAACCCAGTCCACAACTAGGAAGTCACAGTACTACTATAGAACCAGCAAATGATGTAAGCTTCAGATCAGAGTCCACAATATGGGAAAGAGAAAGCTAGCAAAAAAATCATAAAGCTGCTGCCACCCTTAACCCCTTCTTCATGCTCCATATGGGGAAGGAGGAAAAACCATCTCACCTGGGTGAGATTCAGGATGATTTCTTTTCCTGATTTTGATGAGCAGGTTTTCACCTCCACTAGTCACATAAGAACAGGACAGGCAAGAAACAGAAACACATGCACGTACAAATGTGGCAACTGATAAGACAAAGGAAAAAAAAAATGAAAATATGAAAGAAGTAAAAACTAGAAAATAACAGGAAGTAGGAGAAAGACACTAGAGCTCAAATATGCAAGTATGTGCCACTGTCTGCTAGAGATAAGAAGGAAGCAGAGTCTGGAAAGAAAGAGAACAAAAGCAAGGAATGCAGTAAGTCAGGACTTCCAAGATCAGTAAATAGTTAGCCACACTCTTATACTTGCTGCTGTCTCCACACACCTCAAAAGTACTTGATTAGTTTATAACTAGTGCAGGTATCTTACAGGCTTGACAGTAATTTGTTGACACTCAGGACTAGGTAGAACCACATCAGTTTAAGTAGATCAGTTCTAGGTGGCCCAAGTAACCTAGAGAAAACATCTATCAGAGACTTTAAAATATAAAATCTCAGGCCACAATCAACATTTTACCTTATTTCATGTTCTTTGCCTTAGTGGACTGGCCCTGGTGAATGTAAATGTTTAAATTAGATCCTATTAACACAATATAGCTTTCTCCCTGACAGGTTTACAAGTCAAGAGATCCAGGGTATATATACCTCAGACCAATTTCTTCTTGCTTTTTTCACACACTGCTTCTAGACAGCTGAAGTGCACTTCAACAGACACTTGCCACAGAAGTGATGGCCAGTTCAATGCCAACACCACCCATGGGTTACAAGTTATATGATTACAAGTTATTTGAAATGATACTCTGGGTATCATCTGCTTCTGTTTATTCAACTCTGAGGTAAATCTTTGAGAGTGAATGACAGTTTTCATTCTGCTTTTACTGGCATTTTAGAAAACTGAGCTTCCCTGCACACTAAAAGCACTGACTTCTGCAGGGAAATAAGCAAGAGAAAGTGAGAAGACAAAGTAATGCATTTCTGTGCTACCAAGTAGCAAAGTATTGCACTTTTACTGATCTGATCCCTGCACCTGTTCTGATCTCCCAGAGGGATTTCAAAAACCAAGCAGGAACATAAAATACAGTGGTCCAGGAATTACAGGTGTGATTCAGGATTACAACTCCAAAAGCCTTGGCACCTATTCTTTACAGAAGCGTACCACTGCACATAAAAACAGAAGCAGTATTCCATTTTGCTGCACAAAACTGAAATCCAGCAAAACTACTGATATTTTTAGAGTGCAAGCTTGAACTCTTGAAGAGCTTTAAGACTGCCTGAAAGATAAAGAGAGATTTCTTGGCTTAGAAAAGTCCTGCAGGAATCTACACCATGTTCCCATTGAAATGTTTAGCACAGTACTGGTTCAACTGAAGAAATGCAAAGACAGCATTACAAAAAAAAAAAAAAAAAAAAAAATCCCACCCTCTTTTCTTTATCACGGGAGTTTCCCATGCGCTGAACAAATCCAGGGCTGTTTTTTGCAGTCCAGTTTCTCCCTTCCCTCCCTCCCACAGCTTCCTACCAGCTGAGATTCTGCAGCTGCAGCAACAACAGTCCATCTGTGACAGTGCAACCACCTCGGCAGGATGACTCCTACCATTTCACTGGCTTCCTTATGCTTTAACAGAGGTAGCAAAGTCTGAAGAGGTTTCACCCCTCTTCTTTTTTTATTAAACTGAAAAGATACTGATGAATATTCATTAGTAGTTCTCTACCAAGGGCATGAATTTCATTTAAAGGACTGGAAGGGAATTGCAAATTAGGCTAATACAAGGAGAGATTTTGACTCAGTTCTCTGGTCTCAAAATAGAGCTAAAGAGTAAGATTTTTGTGGAAAAGTGACTTAATGAGAGTAAAATAAAAACTCTGCCCAAAGCCGCCCTGCTCCATGGCTGTGATTCCACTGCTGCCACAACACCATTTGCCAGAGTGTCTCACTGTAACTCGCGAGTTTATTGCGCCGAGGCACTCACTCACTGATGTGGGTCTCCTGACCACACTGTTAAGTCCTGCACCTGGCAGGCCACATCCTGAGCCAAGGTTTACTAAAATCCGGCACATTCAAGCGAGCCTACAAACGCTATGCACAAGTGGTTCCACGCTCTTCAGCCAGCGCTGGTGCCAGGACACCTCGCAGCCAGCCCCCTGCTTCCCGCAGCCCGTCAGAGCACTGTTACACCGTTTTTCGGGAGACCACGAAAGAACTCTCATTTCAATACTCACCACCTAGCGGTGAGCTTCCGGGTCAAGGGGTTTTTTAAAAAAACGCAGGCATATAAACAAGATCATCTTTTTTACCTGCAAACAAACCATTCGGCACCTTGCCGGTAGAGAACAATCTCCAGGCTGCCCGCGGGACAGCAACCCGCCCGTCGAGGCTGCGGCCCAGGCCCGCTGGGGCTGGGTGTCCCGCCGCGGCCGGGCGCGGGTCACAGAATTGTGAGGGTTGGAAACGATCTCTGGAGATCATCCAGTCCAACCCTCCTGCCCAGGCAGGGTCACCTAGAGCAGGTGACACAGGAAGGCGTCCAGGTGGGTTTTGAATGCTCCCAGATAGAGACTCCACGACTTCCCTGGGCAGCCTGTTCCAGGGCTCTGCCAGCCTCAGCGTAAGGAAGTTCTTCCTCTTGTTGAGGTGGAACTTCTTGTGCTTTAGTTTATGGCCAATGCTACTTGTCCTGTCACTGGGCAACACTGAAGAGTCTGGTACCGTCTTTTTAACATCAACCTCTGAGATATTTACGTACATTAATGAGATCCCTTCCATCCTCTTTTCACTAGACTAAAAGGGCTCAGCTCCCGCAATCTCTCTTCATGACAGAGATGCTTCAAACCCCTAATCATCTTTGCGACCCTCTGCGTGACCCTCTAGAGAAAGACAGGAGCTTCTTTCTCATACTGAAGAGCCCAGAACTGGACACGACTCGCAAGTATGAGTCGGCTCCGGGAAGGGGCAGCGGGCGCACATGCACAGCACAGCCCTGCACAGGCACCCGCACGGACAGACAGCCGGCTGGACGTGCGCACACGCACGCAGCCCAGCAGACAGCCGCACACGTGCGCGCACACACGCCCGCACCCGGGGAAGCGCCGGCTCCGCGGCCCCGCTCCCGCCCCCGCACCAACCCCCCCGGCCGCAGGAGCGGGGGGAGGCCGGGCACCGGGGGTCCCAACTCCCCCCCTCACTCACTTTCGTCCTGCCGTTGATTTTGTAGTTGCCCAGCTTTCCATTACAGTGTCGGATGAGATCGTCCATGCTGTTCATGAGGAGCCGAATGGTCTGGCAGCCTGGCTCCTTGCCCTCCACCCAGGTGATCTTGTCGCCGCGAATGTCCTTGGACGAGTCGCTCTTCTGGCTGACGAGCTGCCCGTCGGTGAAGCGGCCGGTGTGGTGGAGGGCCCGCACCTCTTCGGCGACCAACCCGCCCAGCTCCTTGCCGAGGAAGTCGTCCACCACGCAGATGCCGTGCTTGTTCATGCAGGGCACGATGTACTCCAGCGCCAGCCGCTGCGGCACCAGCAACTTGGTCTGCCCGTTGGGACGCAGCGCGGCCCCACCGGGTCCCGCCTGCACGCCGCCCGGGTACAGGTTCGACTTGTCCCGGTACAGCAGCACTGCCCCCCCGGAGGGCGACGGGGACTGGGCTGCGACCGAGGCCTCCGCCTCACCGCCGGCAGCGGCGCCGGCGACGTGATTGTTGGTCAGCGGGGCGGCCTCGGCGGGGGCCTCCGGGGACGGCGGCGCTGCGCCCTTCCCGACCCCCGCCCGGCTGCCGCTGCCCTCCGCGGCATGCCCGCCGTGGGGCTCGGTAGCGCCCCCTGCCGCGCCAGCCGCCGCGGCGCCGCCGCCGCGGCAGATTAGCTTGTGCTTCTTCCAGTCCTGGCGCTGGTGCTCCTTGCTGCAGTAAAAGGAGCTGCGGCAGCGCCCGCACCGCAGCAGGTTCTCCATCTTCCCGCACAGCTCGCAGTACTGCCGGTCCCGCTCGCTGCTGCTGCTGCTGTTGTTGTTGCTGCTGCTCTCGCCCTGGCCGCCCTGACCGGCGCCTCCGCCGCTGTCATTCGCCATGGCGCTGGTGGTGCCGCCGCAGCCCCGCTCCACCGGGTCGTGTTATGTAAGGAGGCGGGCGGGAGCGGCGCTAACGCGGGCCCCCGCCCGGCCGCGCGGGGAGGGAGCGCTTACTGCATCATGGCCGCCCGGCTCCGGCTCCGCCGCGGCCCCCGCCGCCCTCCGCCTCCGCCGGCCCGCGGCCTCCTCCGGCGCGCGGGGGCCCGCGCCGCCCTCCCTGCGCCGCTAACGCTGCTTAGCGCCGCCTCATCGCCGCCCCACCGGCGGCGGAACGGCCTAGGGAGAGCGGAGTGGCGCGGTGCGGGGCTGCCTTCCGCTCCCCGCCGGCCTCTCTGCCCGGTGCAGCACGGGCCGGCGCGGCCACCGCCTCTACCCACCGCGCCTCCGCCGGGGCGAGGAGGAGGAGGCGCCACTCCAGAGGCCCGCTGTGCACGTACGCCACTTCCAGCCCGCCAGCGCTGCCGGCGCGTCAGGCGGGCGTGGCCGGGCGGGCGGGGCCGGCTCGGACCCGGCCGCGTTCTCCGTGAGGGGCTGAGGGGTGCCGCTGCAGTCGGGGGTGCACGGACAGGCCGCGGGCCTGACCGGGGCGGCCGCAGTGCTCTCGTGGGGATGGCGCCCTTCCCCCGCTATGACGAGTGCGGCCTTCCCGACAGGGACAGCGGGGAAATTGCTGGGAGGTGTCACTGGTCTGGGCTGCCGGGGCCGCCCCGTCGTCGCTGGGCAGGTCGCTAATCTGAGGGTGCCCTTGACCCCAGTACCAAGCTGCCCCGCTGCTCCGTGGGGTGTGGGCCTGCCGCAGGTTAGGCGGGGGCACCGAGGAGCGGCGGGTGACGTGGAAGCTCGGCACTGTGGCTTGAATGACAGGGCAGCCGCGGCGGCACCTGGCTACAGTGGAGGGCCAGGTTTTGTCACTCCCGTAGGCCCCAAAATACTCCCGCCGGATAGCCGGTAGAGCGGGAGAGATGTGTGCTGTCTCCTTCATAAATAACACGTGGCTTGAGTCCCGCCTAACAGAGTGGTAGTGAAGGCCAGAGCTAGGCTGATTAAGAAATGAAAAAGCAAAAAGCAGGAAGAAGGAGCCAGTTGATGTAGCTGCCAAAACGAGGCGAGGCCAGGAGTTGGGGCCTGTGCAGTGATGAACGTGGCAAAGTCCCTGACAGGCAAAAGGAAGCTCGTTTAGCAGAGAAGTGCTGGTGGAGGGACAAAGGTCTCAGCTCAGTCATGTCCATTGTCAAAAGCCACATGGGCATCTGGACTCCTCTGGTTTAAGCTTCCACTGATCCAATTAACCGTGGCTTTGCTTGCTTGAGGTATAGTTTAGGAAAGTGGAGTTTCCTGCAGCACAGCCCAGTATGGTGGTCAGTGCTTCAGAGCCATGTGGTGAGGCAGGGCAATGATTCCTCCTTGGCTGGATGTTCTCCCGCCTGTCTTCTCAGAGAACCGTTTGGTGAACAGACAGCAAATAGCTGTCTGTGGGCTGGGCTGGTGAGGCACGATGCATACCGTTCGTCTGCACTGCCTGTAAGTTAAGCAAATCCATTCTAAAGCCCAAGAAGTGTGAAATACATGACCCAATATACAGATCTTGAGGTAGAAAGGTAAAATGAACCCAGAGGCTGCCATGGGACTTCACATAACATTGGATAAGTGATTTGTTCTCTGCCACTGTAGAAGAGGAATACTAATGCTTTTGCTTCTCACAGGCTTTTGTGAGGTTTAGCACTGCAATATACTTGTATTATAGTGACATGACTTTATGTATGCAATTAAATTGGTTTAGTTTTTATCGCTCCTATAGAATTTGATTTAGGATTGATTGGCATAGTAATAGGGCTTGGAGGAATGTGAGGCACTGAGTGTACTATATGAAGAATGCAGGAGAAAAAAAGTGTACCAAGCTACAGTACCTTGTGGTACATACATGAAAAATGAGAAGGAAAACCAGGGTGAATTATTAGAAAGGCAAAAGGAGTACTGAGAGGACAAGGTCATGAAAGCTCAGTGGATAAAATTTCAAGGTGAATATGACTAGTGAGCCCCAAGGGAAAATTAAAAACAACAGCAACCACCAAAGGAAAAAAAAAAGGTGGCAAATGAACTGGAAAAGATGGAAACTAAAAACAAAATTCCAGATTAGTAATTTATTTGTGGTAAGGGCAGAAGGAAGTGTATTAAAACCAAGTTTTAAATCCAGTGCGTGAAGTGGACAGATTTTTAATGTATGTGTAATGAGGGTTTTTCCTTCAACTGTAGGTATATGAGATATGTCAAAAATACTGGGTTTAGGCATTCCTCTAGCATGCTTTAAGATGAGATTAATTCAGCTGATTTCCTTGGATTTGCAGCATTGTTAAACTGGGCTAAATGAGAAGAGAGTCAAGGATATTTTTTTCAAAAGCTTGAGAAATGCAAGCAATGGTATTCTGCTAGATAGAAACTGAAGAGTTAAAGATCTTTTGCATTTGTTGTGTACTCCTTCAGCAAACAAATGGAGATGAAAGTCACAGACTTGAAACTCAATCATCCGACCGTGAAACAACGAAGAAAAAGACCAAGGCACAAATATGTGCCTGGCTAAAATCTAATGATAGTTATTAACTTACAGGCTAATTTGGCTTCAAAAGTCTTCTGTTCTTTTGGGATGCAATTAAAGGTCTTAGTTTTCACATTTGCTAATGTGCTAAGCTACTTCAGGTTGTCTTGACATCATACTGTTTCACAGCATGGTCAACAGAAATACCAAGTTCAACAAAATCCGTCTTTGGGTGTATGAAGCATTTGCGTTATTACTGTAGCACTACACCAGTGACACAAAACTTAATGAAAATTGTTTTACAGTGACAAAGCTGTGTTGAGGAGCAATGGTGGTAAGGAAACTCAGGAGGACAATGAGTATTTATATTACAATAGTGTCTGCAACATGCTAGAAATGTTTTCCAAGTATAGAAGACTCCATTCATTGCCAAAGAGCTTGTGCCTTAAAAGACAGTGTTAGGACAAAGCACAACAAAAAGCAACATATGGTATACTAAGTAAAATGATCCATATGATGGTTGCCAGAACAGAGGAGGGAGGGACTTCCTTCTCTTTTTTTTTTTTTTTTTTTTTCAGCTGGTTGCTCTTCACTTGGTCCCTGAAGTGGCCTTTCTAAGATAGCTAATATCTTGTCTGTGTCAGTGAATGTTGGAAAGGAGCTTTACTGGTGACTAGGCAATGATGAGACATACTGCTTTGCAGAGAATGCAATGAAAAGTCTTTAAAATTAAATACCAGTCACGATGATGATGTTATGGGATAAACTTAGTGCAAGGTCATAGTTTTTTATCACTACTTAGATATGGACCTGATATGTTTATTAGAAAGGGGGAAAAAAAAGTTGGTCAATGAATAACTTTTCTGTTTTTATTAAGTAGTAATAATAGCTGCATTTATACCATGCTTTAGATAGCTTGCATACTGCTGCGCTGAGATTATATAAGCAACCAAGAAAGAATCTTTGAAGCCCAGGGAGAAGGGGAATGCAGAGTAACAAGATTATAGAAGGTTGCAAAGTCAGTTCAGAAATAAAGTTTAAATGAAAAATAACCTCGTGTTGAGATAGTTTCACTGTGAATGGGAAAAAAAGTGCTTGGACTCCAGGCTAAGTTTTTCATTGCTGCCAGAACACCTCTTGGAAGCTACATGTGCTCCTGAGGTGAGTGGTAGCGTCAGGCATCAGTGAGACAGATGTAATTCCACAACAACATCATAATTAAAAGTCAGAACTTGGGTGCTTGTAGCATTTGCTCTCCTCTGCCCAGACCACTCCACCATGTTCTTCAGCCTGACTGCTGCTGTTCCACTTAAACCATTATTCACTGGTCTCAACAGTGCCATTTTTCAAGCTTGCTTTTCATACTAGCAAGTGAAGTGTAACAGGTTTGCAGATTTTCCAAATTAAAGGAGAGAACTGTTTGTGTGAGTTGAATTCTCTGTTAAGCTCACTTCCTTTCTAATCAGGACAAAGAGTACAGAGTACATCCACAAGGCTATGCAAGTGCTCCTTTGTTGAATGCACCCTCTTTTCCTGAGGTATTCAAAGGGTTAGCATGCTTTATTAATCTCCCAAATACCTCCCCTGGCCTCTGTTTCTGCAAAGCAAGGAAAGGGTCACCCAGTAGATGTGATCTGAAAGGTGTGGGGTTATTGCCTGGCAGGACTAGGGCCAGCCATTACAGAGGAGCACATGACCAAACACAGGGTCCCTTCAAATCACTTGGGCAGCACAACGGAAGGTGCCTCAGAACTTTTCAAGATCCAGGCTTTGATATGCCAGGAACTTGGTGTTTTCCACAGTATGAAGTGGCATAGGCTGCTTGGGACAACAGAGAATTTGGTTTAGAGCTCTGAAAATAATCTACAGTACCCTGTACCATCTTTCATTCTGCTTAGTGCTTGTTGATGCCATTGTAGAGTTTCACTAAAAGTTTTTGCTGAAATTAAAGCAATAAAATAAGTTGGTTGTTTATCACTGAATATCTTAATGGTATAATGTTTAAAAGAAAAAACCTGTCATTATAATCTGAGATTATAAATGTTGGACTAAATTATAAGGAGTATTCTCAATTACTTTATGTAAACTTGTGTTTAATACTGTCTAATATTAGGAGATTACTCCAGGCTGTTTAACTAAAATTGGTTTTGCTGTCCCTGAATCTGTCTGAAATTATATGCAGTTTCATATCTGGGAATGTAGCCTATTTTTATTACACCAAAAATATGGTTAGGGTTGATCTAGAGAGATTTATACATATTAAAATTTTTGTCTACAGTAATAATTTTATTCATGTTTAAGGAAAATTAATTATGCTAGTGAAATACAAAACAATGGGTTTTTTTTCTTTTTAGCTGAAAATTCTGCTTCCAGATGTCTGTGTCTGTAAAGCTATGGAAATGCAGCATAGCTTAGAAAATCCTCAAGACCAACTCAGTCCAGTTTTGTCCTCATTTTAAACTTTGTACCATGGAAAGTTCAAAAGCTTTTTTTCACATTGTTTGTGAGATTTCTCCAGAGGGAGTATTTCTGGCTCTGCTTAGAAAAGAACTCCCTGTCTTGCTAAAGATTGACAATTATGTACATTTTTGGCCTCTAACTTAAGCAAGCCAGAAGGCCCTCGGAGTGCGTAAGTCCAGTTATGAACAGAAAATTACTTTTCAAGAACATTTTTTAAACCCATATGAAATTCACTCACTGATGCAGCAATAAGTAGTTTTGGGGGCAAAAAAAAAAGAAAAAAAGAGAGAGATTCCTGTTTTATCGGTATGTAGGTCAAATTTGTCTGAACTGCTCCAAAAATTTTTCTTTATTTTTCTGCAGACCAGTCTTCCAGAGTGAGAACAGAGGACATAAAGAAAGCCCAGTGCTTCATAGCACCACAATCACAAAAAGACCTGTTCATTCTGCATCTGATATGTTCTTCCTGCCTCTCTGTCATCATGATTCAGCATGGTGACATGCTGAAAGATCATTAAGGTGGAAACAATGCCGAGCAGTGTTAGGATGATGTGACCTGCCTCGATTATTTTGTGTGTACCTGATTTATTGCACATCATATTTTCTCTTTCCTTGTCTTTCAGCTGCCAGGCACGTAGTTCATACTTCTGCCAGTGCCTGGTCTTGTACTTGGAAAAGAGAACAGGGATGCCCTGGGGTGTAGGCAAGGACAGTTTGCCCTCTGCCCCTTGGTTTGGGAAGCTTGAGAATACCTCAGCTTATGCCTTGTGCTATTTAATGAGTTACAAAGTCTCCACCTTTTTTATTTATTTTTCTGATTACCTATGAACAGTTACCCAGAGCTCAAGAGAGGAACTCAAGAAGTGTTCCTTAAAACTATGAAGACAAATTTGTTAAAAACCTGGACATTTTATCTTTGGGTGAAGATGCAGTTTCTTTTCCCTTTCTCCAGACAACTAGGACAATTTGTGATACCCCTAAACTCTTTTTCTTATGGAGGCAGTTGTACAAGTAGGGAGATTCCAAGAAAATTGTGAACTTAAAAGATTTGCTGCTATGAGAGACCTGCCTCAGTAATTTAAGAGAGGAAGGAAAAGATAATAGCGAGTGAGGTTTTGAGCTGATAAGACTGACTAGGTGGTATTCCTCAATAACACTTAGCGGTTTGATTTTTGTTCTTTCTTTATTTGATGAGGCAGTTTCTTGAGAAGAATGGGGACAGGCTTCATTTTCTTTGGTTTTTGAGTGAACAATGGCGTCCTCCCTCTTTTCTTGAACAATGGAGTTACAATATTATAGCTCATGTTTTGTTCAAACTGTCAAAGTGGCACATCTGTCCCAAAGAGATCACCTTTGCCAGGGCTGGCTACAGATGCACACAGACAAAGGCACTGTGAGCCTGAACCCCAAAGAGCCACTACAATCCAGGTGGCTCAGTACTGTGTTTTCTGTCACTAGCCATTCTTCCTTCTGCTAGGACAGTGCCTGTGTCCTCATGCCCCGCTCTGATGCATAGCACGATCCAGTGTCCTTTTGCTCTTCTGCCATTGCACCCTTCAGTGTCTATCCCATCCCAAGGACTTTGCAATGTCTATTCTTGCATTTCCATTCTTCCCAAAGACACAGTGCCCTTACTCTGTGCCTTTCTCTTAGCTTTCAGTGCTCCTCTCGTGCCCTTCTTCAACACTTTCTGCCGTTGTGGTTCACTTAAGACACAGTGTTGAGTTGCTGCCACCAGAAGGGGTGGTTCTGCTTCCTCCAGAGCCTTTCTCCTTGGCATCACTCTTTTCAAGCCCTTTGGTGAGTCAGTTCAAGAGAGTAGTTTTCTGTTGGATTAACAAGTTGGATCAGTTTACCAAGTGGTTTGATGTGGTGTAAGAGAGGGCGTGGACCAGCAGGGCCAGGAGTCTGGGAGGGAAAAGCAGGACCACCCAAGTCAGAATAGTAAGCTGACTCGGTCATATCATGTAACTTCACTCTTACTTACTTCACATTATGTAACTCGACCCATTTCTTCTTTCTCTCTTCTCTGATTGAAGAAAAGCTTTTCATTTTGAAACTGTATTGAGGCAATCAGCAGATCCAAAGTGCAGGGTATTTTGTACCAAGACAGGATAATGGCTAGCATCACCTGATACTGCTATCTGAGGATGCAAGGAGAGGTGTTTCAGGCTACTGATGGTGCAAACAGCATGTCAGGGACTCCAATTTTGTAAGTTTTTGTTTGTTTCTTTGTTTTTCTTTTCAGGTTTTAGTAGTTGAAAGGTTCTGGCTGTTGATGATAATAGTTATTGATATTTTAGAACAGAACTCATATGGTATTAAAACTTGTGATATTGATGGACACTCATTATGATGGTGTTCTCTCTCTTATTCTTCTTATGCTAACAAGCATAACCCTCTGTGCAAATACTCTTAGACTAACACCAGAGTAAGGTATTTCATAATGTTTTAAAGCACATCCCAAGCAACTTATACCAAGGCCAGATACTTACTAAACCAGGAATGCTATGGATATACAATATTTTAAATATTGTGGATATATAATAATTTAAATTCCCATATTACAAAAATTGTTGTCTCCTCCCTGCATGATCTTAACTGACACTATTCATTTTATCTCTTTCAATGGGCATTCAGATGGCACAATGCTGTTCATGAATCCACTGAAACATAATGTTGGAATTGTACATCTGAGAGCTTTTACGAAGCAGTAGTGAAATACTAAGTCCTGGAAAATTAAGCTTACAAGGATTTTGTGCAAGTGTGCAGCTAAATTTGTATTATTAACATCCTTGTTTTGTGTTCAGAGTGATAGTATGTGCTACAGAGCTGTAATTAGTGCTGGGTTGTGATTGAGTCTTGCTATCATTCTGCATCAACTTGTCACTGTTTGAGTCACCTGAACTTGTTCCTTGCTCATCCAGTCAGCTAATTAGTGACTTAGAGAAAAGGTGGCATTTTATTGGTACTAAAAGAAATGGCCTTTCATTTTTATGCAGAAGCAAAAACAGGTCAAGAAGCAACTTGCTCCTTCTTTATCCACTTACAGTGCAAGGGAAGATGATAATGTTTATCTTGTCAGGAGGTAGCTTTTTTTCCTTTCCTGTTGCATTAGGTTTATGTTTTCTCCCTGGAAGTACTCTCTTTTTTGTTGTTGTTTTGGGTGTATATTGTTGTGTGTTCATTTGTTTGTATCGGGGTGTATGTGTCTACCCTCAGATTGTTGGTAATGCCGGGAACACGTTCAGGAGTTTCCATTAAAAAGAAGATTCCTAAAATGTATTTCTCCTTTAGTTTAGAGCTTCCTCACTGTGTGACTGACTTCTGACTGGAGGGGATGGGCAGAGAATAGATGAAGACTCTGTCCTCGTATATTTACTGAATTGTTCAAATGGTTGTTTGAAATTTGGGTAGGAGGCAACACTCCTCCCCTTGTGCAAACACATCTTTCAATAAAAGCCATGTGCTGTGGGCAGAAGTAGTCAAAGACTTGCTGCCTTTTCCCTTTTTTTTCCTAAACAGCAACTTATCCATTTCAGAGGCTGAACATGGCTACCTCATATATGCGCACAGACTGTGTTTGTGGATTTGCCCCCCTGTGAACCCAACCTGACTCCTACCTTATTTTAGCTACAGCTACAGCCATTTAGCCACTATTTTAAAGCATATTCTGTATTTAACTTGTGACATGAGTAAAAAAAATGCTGAATCATATCTTTGTGGAGCAACACACAGCAGTGCATTTGTTAATGGAACCTTATTTTTGATTTAAAAATATCAGCCTCAATCTTTTAAGAAAAAACCACAGCACAAAGCTAAAAACAGTTTTTCTTCTCTTTTATCTTAAGATAGCTCTGAATCACAGACCTAGGACAAAAATCAATTGAGAATATGGGTTCATGGTAGAGAATCTGCCCCAAGCATGTCGGGAAGAAAAGTATACAGAAGTTCATAAATGCCAATGTATAACATCAAACACATGCCTGGTGCACTACCTACTGTACTGTAAAGGTTTAGTGATTGTTAGATGCTGGGCAAAGCTCTAATGCAAGGTGGAAGCTTGTTTCCCTTCGTAAGCCTTCAGAGCAGCTAGATGTGAGCTCTTCCAGAAAACTCTCTGGAAACTTTCATCTAGCCTCAGTGCTCTATAAATAGAGGAGGTCTTCATCCCTGAGGAGGTTTTGCAATGTCATGTGGAGGAGTGCTGAGTTCTGATGGAGGCAGAGGAAGCAGAGTTGTGGAGCAGTGTGGTGGAATCAGGAAGGGGGATAGGATCTCCTTCATTGTGAGATGAGGTGTGAGGATAGGTCGAGAGGAGAATAATTAAGATATAAGGCTCTTACCAAAAATGTGTGTGGAGGGAGAAATTCCCTTAGATGCTATACAGAAACTACTGCCAGCAGTGTGGAAAATGAAGCCACAGTGACTGTCAGCTGCAAATGACAAAAAAAAGATATCTGCCTCAATCAGTCAAGAAACACTCCTGAAGAGGGGATCTTTCCCTCCCCACCACAAATGGAGAAATGGTTTCACTGGGACTAGTGAATACAGTAATACATGCTCTAAGAAATTATGTTATTTAGCACATAGAAATTATTCAATTTTTCTGATGGACTGTCACAAGTGTGGTAATATATGACAGAGTAACCACAAACGTGACTCTGGACTAAATCCCAAGGGCAAAACACTTGGAATTTTGTTTCTGAAAAATGTGTAAATATAGAAGGAAACCAGGCAATCATTACAGAAACCAGAAGAGTCTGACCTAACACTCTCCCTTTTCATTAATGTAGGTCCCTTGATTGTGATGGCAGATTAAAAAGCACTGTCTTCCAAAATTTAGCTGCACTGTATTTTCCAAGATTAAGCTACAGTTTAAATATGGGGAGAGTTGTGTTTGGATAAAGTTTTATCTATTATTTTCAAAAGAAATAACTTTTAAAAAGGGGATTGAAAAAGGAAAATTTCACTCTGACTTCTGACAGCTCAACCTCATGGCAATGTCAAAGTCTTGTATACTATACATGTGAAAGAGGCATACTCCATTACTCGTTTGGTTACTTTTGGGGGGAAAAAATCTGAAAATATAAAAAAGAGGCTTAATTTTGGCTAAGCTCAATAATTTGGAGTGAACAATGCTGATTTTGGAGGAAATATTCTGTCTATAGAAGAATGAAAAAATGAAAGCAAACTATTTTCCTGCTTACAGACTGCATATTGAACGCTGGTCTATAGATAAGTTACTGTTTGATCTCAAAGACCTTTGATATGCAATCTTTAAATGTTTTTCTTCCTGCCAGCAGAGTTTCAGAGTTAAGAGAAACCTTTATTTTGTTGATGTAAAATCAATATGGAAATAGTAATAATATAGGAAAACTGAGCCACTGCCCTACAAGGCTATCATTCCTCTGCCTTCCTGAAAGTATCATCCAGCTACATTTTCTTTAAAAAAGCTTACAATTTCTTCATCTCTTTAAAGGTGAGGGAGATGTGTTTTCTGTACCAGAGCAGTGCTTACTTCTTTCAGTGTGCTGAGGTTTTATAGTAGAATTTTAAGACCAGCCCTTAGATGGGCTAGAATGTATGATACAAAGTGCTAATTGTAAGGTAAATTACAAGGAGAAAAACCTCACAAAACCAAAACTGATGACAAATCACTTGATCATGCTTGGCTTCTAAGTAATTGGGACAAAATGTACAAATGGGAGGGGATTTCTAACATGCATTAGCTCCCAAAAACTTCCCTTTGCCTTTTTATTCCAGTGAGCAAAGTCATCTTCGCATACCATAGCCTGCTGCAACTGAATTTTCTACTGCAATCTCAAAGGCCACAGTGGAAAGAGTTTCTTCATGTAAACAAGGCTGTTCACACACACAAGAGAGACGTAGTCACTCCAATATTGGTGTAATCTCTCTGAGCAGCTTCTCCTATACCCTAAGGCTGTATTCTTGAAGTTGTGCACCCATAGCTGAGATGTCTACAGTAGTTTTAAGAATATTTTGTTAACACTTTGCTAACTACTGAAATACATTGTTCATAAATTGGTCTGGCTGCATGCTGTATTGCTGTGAGAGTGTCTGAGAAAGAAGGGAGAGGCTAGAACTTGTTGTCAAGTGGTTTATTGACTATTAAACTCATAGCTAGAATAAATGCAGCAGCAAATAACCTGATCTTTGTGCTACAACAGTGCACAGTCTCACCTTCTCCCTTCTTGCATCGTATTTCCTATGTAGGTCACTGTGCAGCGCAAGGCTGTTGATTTACCAGATAATGTTTCCACACATTGCCCCAGACATGGTGATGACGGGCAGGTTTTCAGACTGTTTATGCAAATATCTAGTGTCTTGAGCCTACTCCTGGCACAAATTTTACTTTCCTCCTTGCTGGTTTGGTGCCTGGTATGGCTTGCCCAGCCTTATGGATGGCACTGGCTATACTGACATATAAACAGCTTTGTAGATAAAGCCATCTTGCTGTCAGCCTGTTAAACATAGGTTCCGTCACAACCCTGCAACTGCTGTGTAATTAAATGTTCTGCTAGGCATACTCTGGCTTAATGAGTTTTATGAGTCATGGAGGTAAAGAGAAAGGAGAGTCCCCAAAAACAAGAATGGGCACAAACACCCTCTTGATAATTATCTTACTTAGAGAGTAAGGTTCTTGTTGTACAGAGAAGTCAACACCAGGTCTCCTTGGACCCCTTGTCAGAGAATCTCACAGTGATGCCTGCTAAGTTACCAGAGAAAGTGATTTTGCAGTTCTGAATTACATAAAACAGTAGTACAGGCACTTGCAAGAAAGTGGTTTGTTTGTGGCATCCTGATTTGAAAGTGCTTGAGAAGGAAGGAAGGAAGAGGTGAGAACTTGCAAATTCTGTGCTCTCATAAGCTCAACCCCAAACCCATCTGCACCACAGGACATGTATTACACCTAGGAGGAGAGCACTGCTAGGCCCCAGTAGTCAAGATCTGAGCATTTAAAGTATCACCAAAACCATGTCTCACTAGCTGCAAGCAACAAAGGGCATGAAGACTGCTGGTGTGAGAAGACAGCTCAGCGACATGATGCTCTTGTGTGCTGAGACAGAGGGAATGCACCCTGCATGGCCAGGACCATCCACACCCCCTGCTTTCACACCCTGTTGTTTCAGGAGGGAGGGACTGTGCCCCTGGCAGTGTGTGCTGCATGATGTGACTCTGCTTGATCCCAGCTGGACCTCAGTGGAACCTTCTTGACTGCCAGTGGGGGGAAGAGGCAGTCAAGGAGCATGTAGGGATGAAAAAGTGTTGGGCACATCTGGAGTTCCTCTAAGCACACTCACCCTCTTGGTGTAGCTTGCACTGAACACAAGCCAAAGTCAGCTCCTGGGTGCATGGGGCGGACCAGCACAGAGGTGCCTGTCAGTGTGTAAACTCCACGTCTGTCGGCTGAGGAGATTACCACTCACCCAGCTCTCAGGCACACACACCCTGCCAGCTTTCCTTGACCTATTTACTAGCATTGAACTAGATACAGGCAAACCTTGTGTTTCAGCTGCCTGAGCTACAAAGCGAGCAGGCACTCACTTTGATTCCAGAGGGCCAGCGGAAACGTACAAACAGTTTTGCTGACAAATCTGTGAGGGTAGTGGTGGTGCTGACAAATCTGGGAGGAGGATGGTAACAGTGAGGGTGGGATTGGATTGGGGTACTGACACTTCAACAACAGCTGGAAGAAGACTTGAGTCTCCAGCCTGGCTGGGTTCATATGGCTGCTTTTAGGCTGTGGTTGCAGACAGGCTGTGATTGCACAAGCAGGGCTTTGAGTAGAGCTATTCCCTCCCTTCCTTTCCCCATGCTGCCCCAGGGGCTACTGCAGCTGCCCCAGCAGCCTGCCTGCCCCTCCCATGGCTCTCCTTATCACTCCTTGTCTCACTTGAGCCTGGTGTGCTCATGCAGGGACTGCTCATGCTGAGCCGGTTTGTGTCCAGTGCTTGCAGCAGCACACCGCACAAATGACAGGACTGTGCTGTTCCCCTGATGGGACAAGGATCAGCCTCTGCTGCACCCCCTCTGCTTAACTTGTCCTTTCACCTTAAGCTCTTCATCTATCTGGGTCCTGTTGCAAACGCTGAACTAAACCCTTAATACCCCTAAGCAGGGATGGAGGGTTAAATCAGATGAAAGATTAGAGTATCTTAGCAGGGTATATGCTTAACTAAGGGTCCTGGGTCTGTAACTAAAGTCTAAAATGCCCCCAGGCAGCTGGCTACACCCCTGGTGATGCCAAGACTTGCTAAGCAGCTGCCTGTGTGAGCTGCTGGTCCCTGTTCAGTCAGATCTGCAGTTCTCTGTTCAAGACCAGGACACCAGCTTCATTTGGTGGGCATTATAACTCATGGGCAAGAGAAGGTGGCATATGAAATACTTTGCAAAACCCTGCAAACCTGAGACAGATGTCTGACCTGCAGAGTGGGATTTACACAGCCTGTTCCTCCAGGCACAGACAGTTTCTTACTGCTTGCCTTTTCAGTCCTCCAGGCACTTTTTGAGGTAGCACCAAAGCAAATGCTTGAGGTGCTGGCAGAAGAGAGAAGCTTGTGCAAGCAGGAAACATGGTCTGTATATGAGAAGCATGGGAGGTCTGGCATACAGCACCTTCAGTTTGTACTTCCCAGAAAAAATGAAACAACAGTAAACAAAGCAGACTGCTTGTTTTGGCTCTGGTGATTGGAGGTTGAAACTAGGTAGTGTGAATTAGTATAATTTAATTTTCATCACTGTCTTTTATAAGCTCTAAAGTTTTGCATCTCATATGACTTACAATCTTTATGGGCTTCATTTTTGATCTCTTTTTAGACGTTGGTATATCCATGCTATTTTTAGTCTTGCAGACTATTTTTGGGTAACAGCTACAAGATACAGTGCTTTTTTTAGCCAGCCTGGTAGCCCAAACTGTGCCAGACTCTCCTTCTTTTGTACCCTGGTTGCTGCAACATCCTTTCTCTGGTTGTGAGACACACACTCACTGACCCTGCAGCTGCATACACATTCGCAGGGCTGCTACAAAAGTTGTTTTGCTTGCTGTTTTGTCACCCCTTCCCACTGATTTCCTTATCTCAGTAAGAGAAGAATGCAACCCAACTTATACAAGTCCATTTATACTGTGGCTGATGGTATTTCTCTGTACATGCAGATGGGCTTCTTTGCTGTGCACAATGGGTGGAGTGACTTTGCTCTGTGTGTCATACATGGGGAAATATTGTAAAGCTGCTCTCTACAAGCACAGATTGAGTTTACTGATTTTAAACCATCAAACACACCTGCTTATCTTTACTTTAAGAACCTTCCAAGCCTATCTCCATTCTTTCCAGGACAAAATACAAGGTGAAACCCCCCTACAAGGTGATGCCATATTTCCCCATGCTTAGATTTTTACCTCTGCAACTTTGCTCTCTTTGTCATGCTCCCTTTCACTTCCAGGAGATACCCCAGGGAACATCTGCTTCCCAGAAGTTGCTTAGATCAGCTGCAGTCAAACTAGCAATGGCAAATCTGTGGGTGTCCCACTGCCTCTTGGGTCGGCCAGTCAGTGATACTGCAGGGCTACTGCACTGCTAAGTGGGGATGACATAAAGTGGTATCACATCCTGCTCAAGTTCTTTGCATGCTGCAAACAAGATTAACTTTGATCTTAGAAATGAAAATAGACACCTACAGGCTATAAGTTCATGCAGATGCTTATAGAGATTGCTTAGGAAATCAACCATGATAAAAATAATGAAAGAAAATAATCTTGATTCTTTTGGTGAATTCTGTTCTCTTACTATCACACAGAATTTATCTTGCACGCTATTGTTGGTCATCAGTCTTTTTTGTTAAGATAGTAGTTTCTTTCTTCCCCAACCATATCCTAATATTTGCATTATACAAAATAAAATAGTTTAGACATTTTAGCTTGTCTATGCCAGAAAAGGGTACTGTTGCAACAATGCAGAAGTAATCATTCACACCTATTGTGCAGACAGCATAAAGACATAATAGAACAGCAACTCCCAAGTAAAAACTGGAAGAAATTAAGTGGTATAAGTCACCTCTCTATCATCCAAAGAAGGGATTTTGCCAGCACAAATGAGTTTGGTTACAAAACCGCCCAGTTCCTACTGCAATTATTATACTAGGAAAACTTGTAGATCCAGACTGCCTACAAAAACATGAGTGCAGCAGACACCAATATCCCAAAGACTTGTTACACTGAACTCAGTCCAGTTGTAACTCTTGATTTCACTGAAAGTTATTCCAAGAATGACTTTCTCCCACTGGACTGGATTTCCTTTCGTAACAGGAGCATAAAATGCTCTTCTAGTACAATCACATATTCCAGGAAAGATGTTAAAGGAAATTTTTTTTATGGTGGGGGGAGGGACCGTGCTGTGAAGATGAATAATTTCTGTATTAGAATTCTTCCACTCCAGTAAATATCCAACCTCCCACCAGCATGCTGCCCTCCTTATTTTGCCAGCTTGTGAGATTTTTACAGCTCCAGGTGGCCTCTTTTTCCCTCCTTGATAGCGCAACTCAGCCTCACAGCCAACACAACAGCTAACCAGAACTTTTTTTAGCTTGATAAATATATCTGTGTGAAGGCATTGTGTGGCGTGTGTGAATCCAAGTTGGGCCAAGGTGCGAGCTGGGCAGCACGCAGCCCAGGGCTGAGGCAGCTCTGTGCCAGGCAGGAGGAACTCTGTCCCTCACAGCACATAAGCAGGGGGAGCTTTCAGCACGTAGGGCATGGCCATGTAAATCCCTCTCAGCTACACGATTTACCAGCCCCACATTTTAGTTTCCACCCAGCACTCATGTGCCTTGTGCTGGGCATGCTCGGTTACCTGCAAATGGATGGCTTGGGCACCTGGCCCCATACTCAGCCTGTGGTCTTCTTTATCTGGGCTCTCCTATCTGCTCTGCTATGTTATGGCTTTTCTAAGCCTGACAGAGAAAAAAAAGCACCATCTTGCCTCCAGGAGAAATGAAGCTGTTTCTGGGCTTTGAGGCAGCAAGACATGAGGAATGATCACTTAAGTTGGCTGTCACTGGTGACAAAGTAAACAGCTGGAATGGTGGTGGCTTTCCTAGGTATTTTAGAGCAGAGCTTGGGAAGCTGGAATGTCAGGATACAAAGTACTGCCCTGCTCCCACCTTTGCTATTTTCCTCCTCCTGTGATGGTGTTATGACAGTGTAGGCAGCTCTCCAAGATCTTCTGTCAGCTCCCTGTAACAGCTTGACCATTTCGATGTTCTCTTGAGAGGTAAGAGCCAGTCCCACCTGGCCTTTTGTCCTTGGAGTGGCAAAAGTTAACTTAGCCAGTTCAGCTGGGGAGCCAAGAGAAATAGCTTTGGCCAGCCAGACCCAACTAGTTGCCCTCAAGTACAACATTCCCTGGGTCTGCTCTACCAAGCACCATACAAGGGGTTGGTACCCTGTTTTGGTACCCATGTTTTGGTACCTTCACTTATGATCAACACAGACCTGTTTCACTTTATATTGCGGCAGTCTAGGAAAGTGCAGATAGTTAGTGATTGGACCTCGTCTTAAAACTAATTTAATTCAGGCCTTTGCACTGGTCAGTCAGCAGGTTTGCATACAGCCAAGTGATGCTCAGACACCATAGGTGATATGGCCTGCCTATGCAGTTTCATGTGGTTCTAACTTTGACTGTCATTGCTGTTTCTGCTTATGTTTGGGATGCTTTTTAGAGATGGTGTTTCATTGCCAGGGTGTGTGTAGCTCGATAGGATCAATGGTGAGGAAAGCCTGTTTCACAGGCTGGCTTCTAGCAGGTGTTCACATGCGGTCGGCTCAGACTTGACTTTGCACTGAATGTGACTCAGAGTGTGTCCCTCGCTGCACTGGACAGGGTGTAGGCATGTGCATCTGGGCAAAGCAGGTGCAAACCACTGTGTCTTGGGGTTTCCTGGCCATTCATATGTGCAAATGGCCCTCCTCAGGCACCAGGGGATGTGTCACATGGGGTGTTTTACCTCCCTGAAGAATCAGGCCTTGGGCTTCCTTTCACTCCCCTGCTTGGGTAAGGGGAGTTTGCTTTAACACAGCAGGTTGAAAACTTTAAGTGGTTTAAGAGTTGCTTCACATGCAGCTCAGCTGTTACAGCTCAGCAGTAGCTGCCTCGAGGGGAAGGGGAGAGTGGGAAGTGAAGCACAGACACCCTACAACTGTAGGACTCTACCTATGCAGCTCTGCCTTTGTCTGTTTTTGTAAAACAGTGCAAAGTTTGTGCATTTCAGTATCTGCCCTTTTCACATATTCCTGGTATCTTAAAAGCCTGCCGGTTATTCTCCTTCATGTGTTGCATGCAACAACTGCATTTCATCCTAATTTGGTGTTTGGAAAAATCCTGTCATTCAAATTACATTAGCAGAAGGTGAAAGTAAGCAAGGAGGAAACAAGGACAACTGCATATATTCCATGTGGGTAGATTACTTTTCTGTTCTTTTCCTGTGGAACAACTGTGGATGTTTTTCTTACTTAAAAAAAAAAAAAAAAGAAAAAAGGCAAAAAAAAACCCAACCACCAACCAAGTCCTGACCTCTGGCTAATTACCAGCTTCAGAGCTACACCAGACATACCCAGCTATATGCACGTAGCTGAGTGATGCCCTCCCAGAGCAGGGCACATTCCAGGCACTTGTCTCTTTGGGATTAACTGTCTCTTTCATCAGTTTGGCTTGGACTACTGCTGCTGTTGATCCTGCATTGCAAATCTTCCTGAGAAAGACTCTCAGGCTATTGATTACAAAACACTGCCATTTTGACAACCACCAAAAGGATCCAACCCTCGGTGTTTTGGTCTGTTGTTACCGGAGATAGGAACTGTGTTATTGATCACAGCCAAATATGAAAATATGCATGCTTTGCACTACATAATGTTAAATATCTAGTGAAGCAAGATGAAAATTATCATTTATGTCACTTGAGGGAAAGGGCTCTGCCAGAACGTGGGTGGGTGTACTTTATCTAACATCCTATCTAACATTAGCAGCTGAGAGCAGCAAGCAGGAGAATTTCAACACTTCTGCTTGTGAAACATCATGCGAGAAGCAGAAGGGTGTGGATTTGTCCACACCTCATTTTAGGTGTCTAAATGAAGCACCAATGTCAGGAGCAAAGTTGTCCTGAGCACTTCCTCAGACAGAGACATGGTTAAGATTATAGGAGGGATAAATTGCTTTCTGCAGGCACCTCCTTCTTTCTTGACCACAGAAGACCACAGAGAACTGCACTGCTCACCTCCTCACTCCTCACCACCTCCCCACTTCACTTGCCTGAAGGGAAGATACTGGTATTTGTTTGGGGCTTCTCTTAAGGAAGGGAAGAGGGAAATGCTAAATGATTGGCTCAGAATTCCTCTGACGGGGGGTGGGACAGCCACAGCCAGCAGTAGTCAGCATGTACAGCAGATCCTGTTATCTCCTGCTCGGAGGTGTGCTGTGGAAGAAGGTTGTGCTGGGACAGTCCCAACGAGGTAAGAACCTCCTGTGATGCCAACCCTGAAGCTCTGCTGATTTACAGTAGGATGAAAATAGCCCTCAGAGGTTTCACACTAGTGAAAGGTCAGTCAGACTGGGACATCAGGGCCAACATACAAAGGAGTGGGCAAAATAGCTACTTTTCTGTCTACGTGCGGGAGCTCTGCTCTAAAGATAGACTGCTGAACTATTTATTGTGACATTTGCCTGTCCCATCTGCATAGGGAACAGGTTTACCTCTGAATGCTATCACCATTAGAGTAGGTACTGGGCAGTTTGGAGAAGCCTTGGGCCCAGGCCAGGATGTACTGTCATAACAGAAATTTAAAACAGCCCTGTCCCATATTCTCTGCCTTCCACAAGCTTGCTCACAGTGTGTTCCCTGTTAATGCTTTCTGTGAAAACTGGCAAAATCCCCTTCTCAAAACCCAGAGGACTCCTAGGTAGAGCTGACATTCACATGAGCTGCAACTACGGGCAAGTTCTGTGCACCTTCTTGATGCCAGCGTGTGCAAAGGAAACGTCAGCGTTCACCTTCCCAGCAGACCCTGCTTTCCTGGGGTGCAGGGGACACCCTGCAGGTGCCCACTACTTCATCTGGCTGCAGAAAGCCCCTGCCAGCAAGGAGGGAGAGCAGAGGTGGAGTGGTTTCAAGCAGTATTTGGAAAAGTTCCAGTTCTTACAAGGCCAGTACAATGCTGAATAAAAAAGGTGGGTGGTTTAGTAAACCTGGCATGGCCAGCAATGACAAAGTGACAAAGGGCATTTTCCTTGTGGTCAGCCTCAAGGTTGGGAAGGAGGGGCAGGTGCAGCTGCATGTCAGAGCAGATGGTGAAAGTGTGCATCGCTATGATCACACAGAAAGCCAGTCCCCAACAGATGATCAATAGCTTTGGGGGGTCTAAGGTGCTCCAATTGACAGAACTTACAGTCCTATTGCCTGACCCTCTCTCTCCTCTGCCCCTTCTTCCAAGAAGGAGGTTTTGAAGTCCAAAAACATGAAAGAGCACTTCTCTGTTGTTCTTTAGCACCTGACTGTCTGCCATAGTTAACATGCTGTTTTTAAAGTAGTTGGGTCCAGAAAAGATTACGTTAAACCTTTCAAATACACATTTCTTTCCCCCTGTGGGGAAAGGCCCTATGGATCTGTAGCTATAACATGGATGATCAACAGCAGCCTCCCCTTCTCCTCTCCCCAGGAGCCTGTGTGCCCCTCTCTTTCAACTGCAGTAGTGTGTGTGTTTTGGACAGAGCAGGTGCAGGTCCCCACAGACACTTGCGCTGCCACAGCCAAGAGCAGGGCACGCTGCAGTGCTGGGGCAGGGGCAGAAGCACTGCACAGGGGCTCAGTAACCTGCCTGCCTCAGAGCCTGCTCGTTTCCTGTCGCCGTGTTGGAGGAAGCACCTGGGCTGGAGAAATGAGCTGTTTAACTGCTGCCAAAGATAAAAATGAAGAACGCCTCTGGAAAACTGGCAGCTGGAGAAATAGAAGAGGATTTTGTATTTTGAACAGCACTGTGAGAAAGGGGAGTGACCTTCCCTGAGGGCTGGGAGACAGAGGTTCAAAGATTTGCCTCTCAAGTCTGTGCAACCAGTGAAATGCCTGCTTGTGTAAGACCAGAGTTGAGGAACACCACCAGCAACTGCTGTGAGGACAAGAGCAGGAACAGAGATTGATTTCTTGGAGTACTGGCCTGGGTCACTGCAGACAGCCATGCAGTAGACATTCTTTGGAAACTAAAGAGATGCCATACTGAAAAGCAGCAACATTTGCTACTGTCTTCCTCTGTGGGTAGCCTTTTTGGTCATGCCTCTGGTAACTAGGAGCTTTGCTCTCACTTGGTCCGTTGATGACCAGCTTGCAGTCAAATATTTTTGAGTCAGATTGTCCTTCAAGTTGAACAGTTTTACTTTTTCCGTACTGTCCCCCCACACTGTTTATAATGGGAAATCATAAGCTCTCTCATCCTTTGCTTTGCTGAAATTCTTCCAATGTCTTATAGAACAGGCTGTTTATTCCCTGTAATGTTCCTGGATATGTCTTCACAGCACCTGTTTGAGAGCTTTCTGAAAATAGATCTAACTGGAATAGTATACAGTATTCCAGATGAAGTTTCTCTAGTGTCTTTTCCACAATGCTATTAGAATAATTTCTGCTGCTTTTCTGTCTGATTTTTACTACACCATTTGACTCTATTTGTATAATTTAATCTCTGAGAGATTTTTGCCTGTGATATCCATAACTTTTTGAGTACCAGCAACACCCTCCAGCTGTCTACTGTTGACAGATTTCATCACAGATCAGTCATGTTTCACAACACCCCTAGTTTTTTGGTGGTGTTGTGCCTTTTTTTTTTTTTTTTCCTTTTTTTAATATATCTGAATTGTCAGTAAAAATATTGAAAGTCGTAAGACTGGTACTTGTGGAATCCCCTCATCCCAGCATAGCACCTGTTCAACACAACTTGTATTCTTCCCGTAAGGCATTTCCTCACTGCTTTACAGTTTGCTGACTAATCTTCATCTTCTCCAGTTTGCCTTTTAATCACCAAAGCTGTGGCACTGAATGAAATGCTTTGCTGAAGTCCAGTAGTTGAGACAGACTATGTTACCTCTGCCTAAAGAGGGATTAAGTTAATCACATCTAAGAAAGGTAAGTGCTTAGTTTGGCATGATGTAGTTTTAAAAGACTCATCTTGCATCTTATCCTGTTTCCCAGCTACTCATTATATACAATTTGTAGTTATTCATTCTCTAAATTTGTTCTAAAGCTCTTGATGTGCAGCTGGTGGATAATCTGGTGAGGACATGCTTTATACACTTTCTTGTAAATCAGATGCAGGATTATTGTGTGGCAGATTTAATATGTTTTATCTACTTGTGCTTTCATCAACTTTTAATATCGTCTGGTTTTAACTCTTATTAGTCAGGTGAGTGCTTGCTCATGAAGGTGTAGGTAGATTCCCTGACCTTATTTGGGACTGTCCATACAGGCTTTATGTGTTTTCATGCATTTTATGCTTTAGTTCTCAGGTAGTGCACTGTGTGAATGCTTTGTGCCTTCAGGCTCTTGGGAGAATGGGTTGTAAAATTTGTAAAGAGTTGCTTGGCTGACTGTAGAATATAAAATTAGTGTTTGAAAAGGGAGAGCAAAACAGCCAGGGTAAATGCAGTTTCTTCTTGGAGTCACTCAATTTTTTTGACAGCTGCAGTGTTGCAGGAGCAACTCAATGTCATGGGAACACGGGAATTTGTTTTCATCAGAGAGCTGCTTTCCCTGCCAAGCTGGCAGCAGCTATAGATGAAGCCTTAACAGGGAAACACTTTCATACTGCCTGTGCTAGGAGGGGAGTTTTCCACGAATGACTAAGTGACAGAATAGTGACCTTCACCTTCTGATCTTCTTCCATCTTCTCACTGCCCTTTTTGTGTTTTGAGGTTTGTTTGGTTTTTTTTTTTATTTTCGTACCAAGATGCTGGATAGCAGTGAACACAGGGATGCCTATGGATTTGCACATTGCAAGGACAGAATTCAAAAGGTAAGAAAAACAAATATTGTGTAATGCTCAGTTTTCCAGCTCAGCAAAGCTAAGGTTTCCTTCAAACCTCAAGCTGTTTCCTACAACCATTCTGAGGATCATCCCCACAGCCTACTCTGAGGTGTGGGATATTCTGGAAGAAGCTAGTTTTTAGCTTTGATCCTGAATCAAGTCTCTGTCATTTATGAGCCAAACATCTCTGTGAGTTAGGTGATCCACTGTGTTTTGTCCACCACAGGGAGGGAAGAGAGATTCCTTGAGATTAATCATGTAACTTAATAACCCTAGAGGGACACAGCCCAAGATAAGAGTTAGAGGGGACTCTGATGGCCAGCCCAGTGACAGTGTTTGTTTTTGCAAGTGTTGGAGGGCGTGTTCCCCAGACATATGAAGAAACAGCAAAGAAAACACCTTTTTGCAAGGGTGAAAGGGAGGTCAGTGAGATGAGTATTACAATTATTTGCTAGTATGGGCCTCCTCAATGTTCTCTCTATACAGTAGGATATGGGCACTAATAAGCTGGAAAAAGATAGCCACAACCCTGTGGATTTAGAAATACACTGAAACACTCTCTGCTTTTTAATTTCTATTTCAAAATTCTTGCAAACAGACTACAATTTCTCTGCCATGGATATTTCTGGGATGGTCACAGCACAGTAATTCATGTTTTGAAGTGTGCTATTTGTACTTGAGATATTGCTGTCATATATCTGGTTTAACCCATTTCTCATGCTGCCAGGTACATAAGGCAGATGTCTGTCATCACCGACCAGTTTTGTCCCAGAGCAGTCCCCGGAAGATGTTCAAGCTGCTGACTTGCTATGTTGCTGCTTTAGTCATTATTGGGTTTCCTCCTGTTCCTCAGGGTCACCGTCTCTTCTTTCCTCTTCATGTTGAAACAGGGCTTGTTGAAGGACCTGGTTATCAGGCACTCTCAAAACATGGCCAAGGTCAGTCTGTTTTCTCCACTGTACTGTTTGTACAGCTGTGGGTAATCATGCAGGCTCTGAAATCTCAGCATTCCTTTGGCTCTCTGGCTGCTTTATGATCACTGTCCCCCTGCAGGCATCTGTGTTGAAGCACTTTGATTTCTGGGGAATAGACATGTTCTTCCAAGACTTCAGCTTGTACAGGTGTATGTGTAATGTATATTTTAATAAGAGTGGCTCAAAAGGGCTTACAGGGAGGCTTAGCATTGATACTGATGACTTCCATATGTGATGTATTCTTGTCATGGGAACAAAGGAAGTATTTTACCCATTTTGATACCATATTCTTGGACCAGTGAGTAGAGATATGCATGTCATCTATAGATATCTTCATAAGACCTGTGCTCCAAGCTTACCCTAATTTGTTCATTACCCTTACCTAGCCTATGATAAACTTAGAAACCACTAATAGAGGTATTTAAAAGTCATTAGGATTAATGTTTCAGTTATTACAGTTTTCTAAACAAGTATTGATTCTCTGGGATTTGTTGGAATAGGTGGATTTTCCTGGAGGACAGAAAATAAAAACTGCATGCTGACTTTTTAAAGGTGATTTTAAAAATATAAATACAAATAAAACCTTTATTGATTTGCACTCTGTGGCCTTCACACTGTGACAGAACTATAAAATGTTCAGTTTGTAATGAGCACAGTTTTAACATGATTTCAGTTTTCCAGGTCAGAGCTGATCATACAGCACAGCACTCAGGAATAGCTGGACCTGAATTTTGAAGACACCTGCAGAAGTGACAGGCTGTGACCAAGTCACAGCTTTTGTGTGTGTATGAAAGTTTCTGTGAGATTTTCAGCCTTCAGTGTCTTCAAGGTCATCAACCGTGCCACAAAATGAAATTGTTAGACTACTACCTCTTCTCCATTTTGAATGGACAAAGGTCTGTCATACAAGTGTACTTCCTCTACTCATCTTGAATTCTTTGTTTTGATGCAGCTCTGTCAAAACCCTCCCCTGAGACCAAGCATAAAAATTCTGGTTTCTGTGCCCGGACCAACACAGATTTACCTTACTGCAGAGTATAAGAAGCCTCACAAGCCCCCTATGGCACAGGGACAGAAGACAAACCTATTAGTATGATGCCAAAACATTATTCCAAAGTACCTGGGTATAAAAAGGCAGAATTAACTCTGTGTTAGCATTTAAACAACTGGGTGAAACCTGTCATTTCTGGTCACTGTGACCCACTTGAGCAGAAGAAACTTGGATGAAAGCAGCCACTAGGTGTGGGAAGGTAAAAAGCTATGTAGGAAAGTAGGTGGAAAACCACCAACACACTCTGAATCAAAGGTTTCTTCAATACAAGTCTACAACTGGCACGTCCTGTTCTTGACCCCTCATAATATGGCTACCTTAACCAGTGCCAGTTCAAAAGGCAAATGGCCATTCTCTGTGACCAAACTGGTCATGTATCAACCTCCTTTCCCTTCCTCATCAGGTCTGGAAGGTCCCATGCACCAGACAGAATTCTTCTCCCCATTCCCTATCAGCCTGAAGGTCCCTGGGCTTCCTTCCTTACCAGCCTTGAAGGTTCCAGGCACCTAGGCTGTAATGACACCATCACAAAACAGGGAGGTGTGGCAGAACACAGAGCACTGCCTATAAAATCAAGCAGTTATGAGACCAAAGTGGGACTTGGACCACAGTTGCCACTGGACAGCAAAACCCATGATCTGCTAGTGGTCAGGGATACTTCCACCATCATCTGCTTCCCCCAAGTTCTGAGTGATTAATATTTTTCCATATTTTTATTCTATACAGAATATAGAATTCATGTATAGAATCATTCTATACATGATTATTATACTGATACCGCAAGCCAGGTATTAAAATTTAACCCATTCTACAGAGCATCCATGTGATTAGGAACTGTAAGCCAACCTCTGATACAAATTTTGTGCTAAGCTACCTAGAAAATTCAGACATGCTGATTCTAATTATAAAAATCATGTTCTATTCTGATCACAGAATTGTATGCTATGCCAATCATAAAATTATGTTTTAAAAAACAAAGCTTTAATTATAATTACAACTTTGTGTCATCATCCTTCCACACCATAGTGTGGGGTGGGTGTTTTTTTGGGTGACAAAACAGCTTTAATGTACAATCTTTTCTGGCTCAACTGGGAATAAAGCACTTAGAATAAGCTGCATACAAATACCTGGTGCAGATGTAGCTATTTTTTTTCAGCAAGAGAAACGATTTATTCTGGTGTAAGTATATCAAATAGCTCATTCACCAGTGTAATAAAAAGCAACAGATAGCTCTTCAGCTCTGCATTGTGGAAGGGTCTGCTAAGTGGAGTGGCCAACACAAAAAAAAAAGCAGTCTGATGAAATCACAGAAGGTCCCTGAGACCAGCAGTACCAACAGAGCCTATGCTCAGGGGGCACTTAAACTTCATTTCCCCCTGTAATCACCATAGACTCTCCACATGCACCAGCTGCTGATGGTAGTGTTACAAAAGCCGAAGGGTTTTGCACTGGAGCATGTAGCAGACATTCAGTTTGTTTCTTTATCCTGCTGAACAAGGGGAGCTTCTTGTTGGGGTTTGGAGTCTGTCACTGGGAGTGGTTAATGTGAGGTGTGCAGGATAGCGTATGCAGGGAAGGTTCCCCTAACCTGTCATTTCTTGTGTGGGTGTGTTTTGCCCTGGAGCAACCTTAACTGCTTTTTTAACAGAACTTTTTGGTGGGAATGGCTAGGAAAGCATTTCTCTAACTACCTAAGCCTTGCTGTGTTTTTTTGGCCCTACCTATACCGCAGCATAAAATATTCTGTACATTGGGAATTCTCAAGACTTGATAGTCATCTCAATGGCACCCAATTTAAAGGTAATTATTCCTGATTTACATAGGTGTGAATAAGGGCTTTCCATATATAATATAATATATTGCCTCTCTCAGATGTAGACACAAAGGCTATTCTCAGATTCCTTCTCATAGAGAGTTAAGTGCAGATGAATCAGATTAACTCCTTTGCCAAGAGCCATTACTTCCAAGCTGCAGCACTGGAGAGGACCAAGAGGCTGAAGGAGAATATGTATTTGGCACTGCAGTGCAGGGGCAGAAGGGGGTCCTGAGGGCTGTAGGAACTGAAAAGCATCTGAGATTCTTTAAGGTTCATATGGTTCAGACGAGAGACCTAGGCATGCATACCAAAACCAACCAACCAACCAACAAAAAAAAAAAAAAAACAAAAAAAAAAAAAAACCCAAAAAAAAAAAAAAAAAAAAAAAAAAACCCAAAAAACAAATCAAAACAAAAAAAAAAAACCAACCAAAAGAAACAAAAAACAACAAACCAAAAAAAAAACCCCACCCCAAGCAAATTCTGCTGTTATGTAATTGGATTTACCTTTTCTGATGAAAGCCATACCCTTGGCTCTCACTCTTCTGACTCCCAAAGCTGAAGGAAACATTTTAGGTTTTCTTTGTTTGCAGCTCTTACTCCACCAGCATCTTTTCCAAAACTACAACACATTATAACTTTCGCTCTTACATTTTCTCTGTCCTGCCTCCATGCTGTGGCAGAAAAGCCTACATTTAACAATCTGGAGCAGCTAGAAATAAAAAGGATTATATAATTTCAGTTAGACTTTGCAAGGGGCTCAGACACAGAGCAGAGCATAGGACAGATGAAGGAGAAAGGTTAATTTCTGCATTTCACTTCTACTGCATTAAGGGTGTTGGTGTTGATGCAAAATAAAGATATTCTCACCTTGAATTCCTCCAAAGCAATTCTTTTATGTGGTTGCCTCAGAAGAATGAAATCTTTATTAAATAGTCAGCACACCCACCCAGACATAAGCCAGGCACTAACTGTTCATGTTTAGAAACAAACTTTCCCCATGGGTACATTATTCACAGCCGGTCACTTGCCAGTTTTCCCTTGGAAGATATAAACTAAACATTAGGAGTAAAGACGATGCATAGTTTGGTATCTTTTTTTTTTTTTTTTTTTTTACATAAGAGCTAATAAAGTTGTCACTTTTTTATTTTTTTTTTTTTTTTTTTTTTTTTTTTTTTTTGCAGATGGATGTTGCAGCAAATCTGTGGGTTCTCTCCTTTTTTCCACTCATTCGTTTACAAGTCAGCTAAATCGATGGTGCATTCCTAAAGTCTTCCTGCTAATCCTTTCAAAGGCTGCACCATCGTGTATTAACACTTGCATCCTGAAATCTCAAATTCTACCAGCAGTAAAATATTCACAGCTTTCAAACCTTATTTCAGGAAATTAGGAAATCACCCTCCTGATCCATCCTGCCACTGCTGTGGGCATCTCTGTTGCCTGAGAAACATAACAGGTTGTTGTTATAACAGCTAGAGACCAGCTGACCTCCCTCTTCCTTTTGTCAACCAGCTGCAAAACTCCTCGGTCATGGAACAGTCTCAAATTGAACATCTGACCCCAGTTTATGCAATTCCCCTGTGACTGTTTCATAAGCTTTTTGTCACTTCACTTCACTCAATTGTTTGTGGAAAGCTTTCACAGTTACCCTGGCTAATGGGAACGTTTCAGTGTGACAGCTTGCCCTGTGGCTAAGCCCTCCATCTCCAAGGCAACCTCACAATCTTGCTCTAAGAGTACTGCGCCATGTCATGAGATAAAATGAAACCCAAAAGGATATGCCGGGATAATTCCAGCTCTAACTACCCATTGCGCTATTCTGCTTTAGCAGAAACTTTAGGAGACATTCCCAGGTTGGTTATTTTAACATGGGAGGGCACCACAAAGATAGCATTTGTCTCTAAAGCTATACAAGCCATACAGGAGCATGAAGAGCTACACCATGAGCTCTGCCAGGGATCCCAGGGATCTTAAACAGTTTCCACAGAGCTACATCAAAATGACTGAAGGCAGAAAGAAATGGTAAATTCATGTGTCTGACAAATCACCTGGGTCCTACCTCTGTGCAGCTCCAGTATTTGAAGCTGTAGGTGTTGAAGCAGCCTCACTAATGTGGCTCTTGAGCTGGACCCACGACACTCCTCTGCCTGCCCTTCACAGAGTTCAGCTGAGTCAGTATTAAACTTGGGCTTTTACAGGAAAGGAAGGATTTCTTTCCTTGAGTGCCATGTCGAGGTGGTCTCTGCTGACACTACTACAGAGGACCAGAAGCCTCACTGAAGGACATTGTGTAGGAGTGTTGCTGAAGCAGGTCATTGTTCAAGGCTGTAGCTATGATATTTTATTAAAAATCCTTTCCTAGGATTTTTTTCCCTCCTGAGGAGCTGGGAGCCCCAGGAAAGAAATGTAAACAATAACTATCTGCTGCTGTGGAATGCAATAGGTGCATCTTCCATTGATCCATGTGGATTGTTTTCAATTGATGACCAACCACAGCCACCTGTGCCAAGGCTGTGAGCAGGCACAGGATTTTGTTATGCATTCTATTCTATTCTTGTTCTTTGTAGCCTTCTGATCTTTCTTTCTCTCTGTTCTTTTAGTATAGTTTTTATGTAGTATTTTAGTATAATATAATAAATCAGCCTTCTAAGAAACACAGAGTCAAACCTTGTGTCTCCACACACAGAGAATTCACCTCAACACAAAGCAGCAGACTACAGGGATAAAATGAATGGAGAAGTTCCAACCCCCTACAGTGGTTGTTTTCAGTTGGTTTCCCCACTGAGAAAGGCACAGATCCTGTCTGGCCTATGCACTTGTGCACTGTCCTTACAGCCCTGAGTCTTGGAAAACACTTCTTTCCCACGTGAAAGCTGAGTTACCAGCCTTGTCTTAGGATCTGGAGCACAGTCGTGTGCAACCCATATACAACATCCTAGTGTGACCTTAAGTCTCTGAGAAAACCTTGTTGGTTTGTTGTTAGCTTGTTTGGGTTTTGGGATTTAGGGTTTTGCTCTACCCTAAATCCTCACAACTCCTTTCTCCTACCAATTCCTCCTTCAAAATGTTACTATTCCACCTTCACACTTGTGGAGGTATGCCGTTCTCTTCAGGCATAAAGAACACAAAACTGTAAGGGGAAGGGAAAAGGTTTAAATACCAGCTAGAAGAAAATGAAAAATACTGCAACTAACCTGTTACCAAAGTGGTTTAACACTGCCACGTTTAAGTGGATTGTTTCAGAAGAAAAACCCCAACCAGTTCTTTTTCACAACAGCATCCAATAGAAGTCAAACAAGTTGAGTATCTCAGTGCACGTGCAAAGTGTCACTAAATCCAATAAAAATCAGCTGAAGACCTGACCTTCACTCCCTACAATTGGCTGAAAATTCTCCACTGCTGGGAAGCATTCAAAAGCAGACACTCTTTCCACTCTCCTGCGACATCGATATAACCAAAACAACTCTGCTTTTTGTCCAAAGAGCTGCCAAGAACAGGGAAATAGCACAGTTTAAAAAAAAAAAAAAAAAAAAAAAGAAAAAAAAAAAAAAAAAAAAAAAAGGTATGTGTTTCCAAAAGCAGTTTTGTACATCTTCTAAAACAAAAGGCTGTGCCTGAATGTGTGCAGCGATAACACCGACACAAATAATTTCATGTCCTGATTTTGCCCCATAGAAAGCAGAAATCTCCTGTGCAGCTAGTAGGGCAGCAATCAAGCTGTTGCACAACTCACTATGCAGATCAGGCCTGAGGAAGTTCTGCTGGGATTCTCTTTGTCCTCTGTTTTTCAAGTGTGATTGAAATCTGTTTTCTCAGATTAGGAAATTGGAGAGAGGTTTTATGTTACACTTCTGAATAATTTTGAACACTGCACGACAGTCACATGTTCTCAGTTGAAAACACGAGGTTTGAGCAACTGCTGCTTGGCTGCCTGCAGACTTTAAAGCTCACTGTCAAAGTTTTACTCCTCTGCTATCTGAGCGAGGTGATTTACTGTCCTCCTGAATCTGTTGATGGATTCACCTGATATTCAAGTTTGTCAAAAGCTGTCTTTGTTTATTTGTTAAATGCAAAAGACCTGATACTGTGCTGGTGTCCCTGCTCTTCCAGAACTCCCACAGGCTGGGCTCTGCTAACTTTCCACTCTAAAGCATTTGCATTTCACAGCTGGACTTATCTGATTTCTAGTAAGGTGCAAGTTCCACCCAAAATTTTTTCCTTACTCAGGATGTTTATAATCACTCCTGGAGGCTCTTTCCCTCTGTCAAATCAGATTGACCAGTTGACCAACAGATTAGAAAATTATTAAGGGTGGGGAGGAAGGACAGGCATACACGCACACCCACACACAAAGGCTGCAAACACTCTGCCTTTGTGCTCATATGAGCTTTGTTTCCTTGGGAATCAGCTACTAAAACAGGCAACAGCTGTGACAAGAAATGAGCTCTAGCAGCAGAGCAGCAAGACTGATGATTTGCAAAACCCATCTCTATTTTAAACACGTCGGAGGAATCCATCAGGATGCATGTGTAGGGAAGTACAAATCTAGCAGGCAAGCAGACTTTTTGTAGCTTATCATCGTAAGAAGAGAAGCATCAAGTGCCCTCTGTGCTGGGAAATATTTACAGTGTGCATCCCTCTCCTTCGTGCTCAGTCCTGCAGTGTGTCCTGAGAACACTCACACTAAGTCTCCAGTAGAGGAAACATAATTTTTACCAGGCCTGACTAAACATAGGATGCAAATAACCTGAGTTTGGGAATTTGTCTCTGTACCAGCAGCTACATCTGCTGCTTCTCAGATTTCTTTTCCTGGTATCAGGTGGCTTCACTATCAGATCTTTTCGGTGTACAGTTAGTGTCTCCAGTTTCCAGACCCTGTCTCAGTGTCAGTTTGCCATCCTCCCTGGCCTCCTTCCCCTGGCACACCACGTGGATGGGCACTAAGGGGAGTAACGCGGCACCTGGCGCTGCAATGGGGGCTGCTCCCAGTCGCCTTGCCTGGAAGGAGAGCACCTGGATCCTGACGTGCCGGGGAGGAAAGGGGCACTAAGGGGACGGGAGTAGACAGGCAGTCTCAAAAGCTGTGCCAGGGAAGGTTTAGGTTGGACGTGAGGAGGAATTTCTTCACAGAAAGTACCTCACAGTTAGACATTGGGATGGGCTTCCCAGGAAGGTGATGGAGTCACCATCCCTGGAAGTGCTGAAGTGTTTTTAGTGTCCCTGGACGTGGCACTCAGTGCCAAGGTCTGGTTGACATGGTGGTGTTCAGCCATAGGTTGGACTCGGTGATGTCAGAGGTCTTTTTTAACCCAACTGATTCTGTGATTCTCTGGAAGCACCGTAGTCCTGATACGCCGGGGAAGAAAGGGGCAGTAAGGAGTCCGTCGGGGGGTGAAGGGAAGGCGACACGACAGCCGCTTGTACGGGTCTGGGCTGAGGAATGGCGCTGGATTTCTGCGGGTCTAAGCCAAGGAGCACCGCAGTCCCAGTGGCGGGACACGCCGGCCACCAGCGGGACATCGAGCACACAACCCCAGAGCGCCGGGGACCGCGCCGCCGCCCCGCCCGGCACTACATGTCCCGTCATGCTACGGGCGCTGAGGCCCCACGACGGGGTCGCACACTAGCTGCCCAAGGAGTCGCCTTCTCGGAGGCACGGCCCGGCCTCGGCGCTGCCCCGATTTCTTGGGCAGCAACGTCCGAATCACGCTCCGCGCTGCCACTGCTCCGCACCGCGCCTCCTGCGCCGCAGGCGGCGGGCCGGGCTCCTGCCGCCAGTTTTGGCGTTTCGCCGTCCGGCACCCGCGGGGCGCCCCTCCATGGCGCCGGCAGGTCGGGGGCGGCAGGCGGCGCGGCGGGGTCCTGGTGGCGCGCGGGGCGGCTGTGGGTTGCCGGGGGGACGCGGTGCGGCGGCGGCTCCGTGATGAGCGGCAAGGAAGGTGATGTCCCCTTCCCTTCCCTCCCCACCCTCAGGAGACTGAGGCGTGAGGAGCTGGGGCCGGCGGAAGCAGGGGGAGGCCCCGCCGCTCGAAGGGGACGGGGGTGCGTGGCCTCTGCCGTGCCCAGCGGTGCCCTTCGACTGTGCCGTGAAAATCGCACTGGGAGGGGCCGCTCCTTCACGGGTGTCACTGAGCTTTCCTTCGTGGGTGCCCGGCCTTCCCGCTGGGGCTCTGCGGGTGCCTATAGTGGTCTGTATTCCTGGGGGTGGAAAATCACATGCCACAGAGGGAAGCTGAGTGTGTGAGACCTGTAAAGCACTTGTGCTAACTGTTCGGTAGAGTGTATATATATATATATATATATATATATATATATATATATATATGTATAAAATATTATGTATATAGCATAACATATATGTGAAATATGTATTTTTCACAGCTTGCTCTGCCGCTTGTGTGTTGGTTTAGCCCTAGCAGTCACAGAATCAGTCACAGAACAGCTCAGGCTGGAAGGGACCACACGGGATCATCTGGTCCAACCTCCCTGCTCAGGCAGGGTCATCCTAGAGCGCATGGCACAGGGTTGTGTCCAGATTGTTCTTAAACATTTCCAGTGAGGGAGACTCCACAGCCTCTCAGGACAATCTGCTCCAGTGCGTGGTCACCTGCACAGTAAACTTCTCCCTCATAGTCAGGAAGAACGGAACTTCCTGTGCGTTGGTTTCTGCCTGTTGCCTCTTGTTCTGTTGCCTGGCACCACCGAGAATCCACACAGACCTCCCTTCAGCACTCTTTCAGGGGGTGCATTTAAAGTTTTAAACTGCTATAGGAAAAACAAAACCCTGAACTCATGTCCAACAGAAAAGAAAAAATTATTTTCAGTTTCCTCTTTAAGAAAGTAGCTACGCCCACTTCTTGTTTTGGTTTGGGATAATAAACAATTAAGCGGAAACATTTTAAAATCCAGTGTTCCCTTGGTTCTTCTTTTAAGGAAATTGAGAGAACTCCACGTATTCAAAAGGTATGCCTCTTTCAAGTTCGCCAAATTTTTGGCTCTGTTAGGAGCAGCGTCCAGCTGTTACCAAAAGGAGGGAGAGAGAGGAATGGTTGACACGTGGGTGACACAGTGAGTTAGTCCAAGGTGAAGGAAGGATAAAAGGAAGAAACAATACAAGGTGTAAATCGGGAGTAAAACATAGTCCAAAAGAGACGAGTTCTGGGTGTGGGTCTGAAGAGGAGGGTTAAGGAAGAGGCACACGAAGCAGTAGAAGTGGGCAGCTGCATTCAGAGAAGAAACTGATAATGGGCAGAGTGTAAGGGCCTAAGAAGCTAGACTGCAGGACAAAACCTGTATACCTGAATAGGGGTAGTCTGCTTAAATTGTGCCTTACTTCTTCTGTGTGTTAGAGAAGACTAGTGACGTAAATCACAGACTTCCATGCAACCATTTGCTTACAGCAAGAAAACATAAAAGGGTGTGAAGACCCAAAGACCTTACAAAAAAAAAAGGCTTATGTTCCTGCCATGCTCATCCATTGAAATGGATTTTTTTTTAAAATTTTCACTAGCAATGTGATAGAAGAAGTAACATGATAATATGAAGCTGGTGTCAGTTGATAATAAGGTTCATCCAGTTACCTTATTCCATCCTGTATGATATGATTGCTGTCAGGAATGCTCTGAAGATAGCATTCTGGTGCTCCTTATGCTCTGGCAAAACTATTTTTTAATTTTTTTTTTTTTGGTGTCTACTGTTTAATAGGATCAGGTGGGTTCAGAAAACGGAAGCATGATAATTTTCCACATGGTCAAAGAAGAGAAGAAAAAGAGAATGTTTATCCACCTTCAGCTTTGATGAAGTCTTTTAAATGTAAGTAAGCATTTGGAAAATCAGATTTTAAAAATGTGGTGTAGAAATTACTAGGAAGTTATTAGTGAAATAAACCAGCTCTTTCTGAGGGAGAAACTTGAAACTAATTTGACTCATACTCCATACCTTTAGAGCTTAGTGTTCTGCATTTTGTGCAGTGAAGTCCTGGGAGTGGGATTTTGTATAACTGCCTTGTTGATGACTTGCTCCTGTTTCCATCCCCACAGCATCTCAGGGAATGCTGTTTCCCCTGCCCCCCTCACTTGTGCTGAACCTGATGCTGAGCAAATTGCACAAGTGTTCATCCAGGCAAAAGGTGACTGGGCCCTTTGATGACAGAAAACTGTAGGATCTGCAGAGGTGTAATAAAAAAATCTGAGCCACAGGGGCAACAGGAGGAGATGGTGACCTTTGGGAAACTGAGGAGGCTCTGACCTTGGCTGGGATTCACAAATGACTGAAATGTAAATCTAGATGCATTGTTTCTAGAGTTGGTAGTTGTTTATACCTGCACTTTTTTAAAAAAAAGACTTCAACTAATTAATATGGACCTTAATGTAGTCACTTTATTAACTTTGAATGCTTTTAAAGTATTAACATATATTTGAAGTTCTTTAAAAAGGCAGGTGTAAACTTCTCTTCAGCCAAATTGTTTTTATAGGATTTTTGACTAAACCAGATTTAAACTCCAGTAAATTTAAATTTCTCATTAGACAACCCCAACAAAGCAAAGCTGACCTTCAGAGATGAGAAGCCTTGACTGAAGAAGGAAGGAGATTTGAGAAGGGGAACAGATTAATTCTTGTTGTAAAATTTTCCCCGTGTCACATATTTTTTATGAAGCTAAGAAGGGTTAAATATAAGCTGGTTGGCTGTTTTAGATGGTTAATGTGTACTTCAATGTCATATAACTTCCTGGCTTTTTTAAAAATGGGTGTTTATATTTTTCTGTGTAAATCAGCTTGGCAGATGATTAACCATGACCCCTGAACTTTGCCTAGAGAAGCTGTGGCTCACCCATCTCTGGAAGTGTTCAAGGCCGGGCTGGAGGGGACTTTGAGCAACCTGATCTAGTGGAAAGTGTCCTTTTGGACTAGGTGATCTTTAAGGCTTCTTTCAACCAAACCACTCTATCATTTATATTGATTATTGTATATACACTTGCTCTTGAATTGAGCAGAGCAACTGTACTTTCAACTTTAATTTTTCACTGTTGTGAATATCAGTTTGTCATAAAGTTGTTACTACTTCCAATTCAAAACAGTTGTTTCCCTCCCTTCTCCTGAGACACATTCATCTGTGTTTGGTTAATTTTAGAAAGAATTTACGGGACATGGTTTCTTCCAAGTTTTTCAAAGATCCACTCTTTGTAAACAGTCATAATATTTGACTGTCAAAACCAGATACGCTTCCTCTCTTCTCTGTATTTGTTGTAGTTAGAGAGAACTAATATCAGCAAGTCAGAAATATTATTTTAAGTAATTGATCTCACTTTTTTTTCATACTTCTAGTCCTTAGGGATATTAAAATACTCAAGTTTTGGCCAATTCTAGCTGGGATGTGAAATGCAACCTTTCTTGTAACTAAATGGTGCATTTTGAATCGTATATGTGCCTTAGCCAGATGCTTTTTATTTGATTGGTTTAGGCACTGGTGAATAATATTAACAAATGATTGTAGGGTTTTATTTTTTCATTTTTCTTGCTGAATTGGGGTGGAATTTTCAGTCCATTTCCAGAACAGCAGTATTGTGGAATAGATTTTATCAGCAAAACCAAATATTTTAACTTAAAAATTGTTTAGTCTGCTTTAAGGCATCATCAGCATTGATAGCTACTTAACCTGTCTTATTAAACAAAGGTAGCATTAATGATGAATTTTGCAGCTTTGGCAGGTGACATGCAGTGATGGTGTCTGCAGCCGTGCCCCCTGCAGGGACAGCCCACCTTGGGGAAAGGTGCCCAGGGGCAAGGCTGGTGGGCTCTGTAAGGAGTTAGTGCAGCACAGGTGCTTTTCTCTTCCCCTGCGCTGTGTTTGTGTGACAATTGGGTTTTGCTGTAATGATTGACTCCGCAGCATTCCAGCTGGAGCTTGACACCAGGCATGATAAATACGAACGGCTTGTGAAGCTCAGTCGGGATATAACGATCGAAAGCAAAAGAACAATATTTCTGCTCCACAGGTTCATCAGGTGAGTCACACTGAGCGTGAAAACGTTCATGGAAACCTACAGTCTGCCTTGCAGTGTTGTCTGTGAGTAACAGCTGCAATGTTCTGTTGAGAGGAATTTAACTTCCCATAAACATACTTTAAGGTGGATGTGAGCTAATGAATGCACACTCCAATTAGAGAATTAAAAGATGCTGGTTCGGGTTTCTGAGTTGGTTTTGTTGGTTTATTAAACCAGTGTAAAGCAGTAGAGTGAGCAGCAGATGAGAGCCTTCCAGCTTTCAGCAAGCTGTGAGAGAGGAGTTACGCACCCTTCCTTCAGGTTACTTGCCCGTGCACTTCCGTCACCATTTTGGTTGTTGCACCCCCACCCCAGGTCATCAGTGCAAATAGGAGGTGACCTGGGATCTATTTATGTAAATACTACAGCTGGATAGGCTTCTGTGTGAAGTTTTGAGCTTCCATATGTTTTGTGTTCTCATGAACCTTCAAGCAATCTTTGGAAGCCAGAGACAAAGTAGAAAAGGAACAGGAAAATTAGAAGCTTTGCAGCCTGCTGTATAAAGTGTTTGCTGTACGTGACAAACACTGGTCTTGCATGTTATAACAACTCTCCCTGTTACTTTTCTTTGTAATTTCATTTATCTTAATTTGCATTTTGTTACCTATCAATATATTTATGTTGAAGTAGTAACTATTTATAGTTGTAGTTATAAATGGAGATTATGAAGTTGCCTGCTCTTTAACTTGGCTTACTTCTTCTGCAAAGAAGTACTGTGATAGTTCCAGTAACCTCTACAGCCTTGACTGTAAATGACTACTCCCATTGCAGAGGCTAGGTAGCTGGGAACTTGTGGAGGAAAGAACAACAACAAAGAATTCCTCATTACTCTGAATTTAGATTCCTGTTTTATAAGGCATTCCTGGTTTTGTGAGAGTAGAAGTTTTCCATGCTGTATTTTGTATTTCCTTCTTCATTGCTTTTCACAATTATTGTGGCTTTAATTTCAGTAAATTTTACTGTTTGCTTTTAAATGTTTTCTTGAGACCAATTAATCAGTAGTTCCTTAAAAAGACTGTAAACTAATATACCACGTGGATTACTTGGGCTCAAGGGAGGAGAAAGTTTAAAGGAATTAGATAAACTAAACTTTAAATGCCAAGTATATGTTGTGGTTGTGAATCAGATATTTCAGCTGTTCCTGAACAGCATAGTCCATAACTACTTCCTTAAAAAAAAAAAAAAATCACATGTAGAAGTATATGATGTATTGTATTTTGCAATACTGTCAAGAATTGCAAAATATTAATTTTTTTAAGAAGTTGAAGGACTTCTGTAAATACTGCTAGTTTTCTGGAATATTTTTTGAAGCCTTTGTATGTGTTTCTCCTTTTTCTTACTTAAATAATAATCATGGCTGTAGTCTGGAATAAGCTTCATGCTACCAGAACCCTGAGTAGTTGATTATTTTCTTGGTAAGAATCTACAGAATTTCAGAATCTGCAATAGGTATCTGTGAAAGTTAAACTGTTTCTCATTCTAGTATCAGTTTTGCTTTTTCTTGAAACCAGTGAAAATGTATTGATTAGTAAAAGAAAAAGTGTAATGTTTTTTAACTGTTTGTTCATGCTAGAAACTGCTCTTTCAGTTTCTGTTTTATGATTGCAGTGCTCCCAATGGGGAAGAAATATTAAGTGAATCTGAAGTCAAGCTAGATGCTGTCCGACAGAAGATCAAGCAGGTTGCACAAGAACTGATTGGAGAAGACATGTATCAGTTCCACAGAGCTATATCTCCAGGTAAATAATTTAAAATGAGGAAAAGTGTGCAGTTTTGAACTAAGCTTATTTTCTGTTTATGTAGCAATACTTCCTCTTCATACTGCAGGTCTGAATTTGTTGCATTTCTGTGGTTATAAATCAGGACTCAGGTTAATCTTTGTTACTAGCAAGTTAGCTCTGGTATTAGAGAAGCTGTTGTCCTACAGTTTCCTTGCAGTTTAAAGGAAGATGTAAATGAGAGTCTACAACTGGAACAGTTTGGACCCTGCCCTAAACTGAAGTTGGGAGTATTTCTCACAAGTGTACTGGCTACTGTTCTCTGACTGAGAGGAATATATGTAGCACATTCATTTGCCCCTCCTGAAGGGCTGCAGTTTCAAAGAGGAGTGTGGGAGCAACTGTCTTGTGAAATTATCCATTTTGAGCGATAAAGTGGTTTCAATTTGATAAAGTTAATGAATTTGAGAAATGTAATGAATGATTTGATAAAGTAATGAATTTGATAAAGTTAATGAATTTAAATCCTTAGTTTAGCATTTTCTTTCTTCTAGGCTCAAAATGTGCTTCTGCCTCTCTGTTGCAAGTATTAAACCAGTTTGTGTGTTTCAGTCGCATCTTTTTCTGCTCCTCTCTGTAAACAGCAGTCTTTGCTAACATTCTTGAGATATTAAATCCCAGTTTGTCCGTGACTCTTGCTGCCAAACCATATTTCTTTGCTGACTTCTTGCAGCAATAATCTGAATATTACCTAAAATTAGTATGCCTTGGTTGTGGCAACACATGAATAAAATACGCAACTGCTTCTTTGACATCTCAGTCATGGTATAAAAGTGTCTTGTGTTTATCAATCTCATTTTAAACAATTTGGAATTGTGTATATCTTTCCTTGTTCAGGCAAAACTTCTTCAGCTGATGAGAGCTGAAGATTTGCCCTGAATTAATTGTTTAGTAGTGTCCATAAGATTGATTTGATTAACCAGCAGCAAATACGTGTCTGTAATTTACAAGACAAACAATGGTTAAGGTCACTTGTACTCATGTCTTACACAAACTTTGCTGTAAGAGTGACACAGGTCTTGAGTCTCAATTTAACAATTTGGAACCAAAAGGAGCATGCCCTGATAGTCCTCAATGGCTCTGATTAATTCCACAGTCCTCTTACCTGTGATGCCTTGGGTTGCTCAAATTAGATGTAAATAGTTTTTCTTAGTGCCATTTAATCTGTGTCTTGCTATTTATAGCCAAGTACTGTAGTGACACAACGAAAAGAGATAATTCAAAATGCTGACGTTACAGATGAACTTAAACTGTGAACAATACTATTCAAAGTGCATTATGAGTATCTTAACACATTAAAATTGTCTTTTGATTTTCATTTTAAGTACTGCTTATAAAAGCTGAGAATCCTTGCAATTCAGTTTTAAGAACAAAAGTTTTTGAATGCTTCACTGTGACCTGTAAAGTTTGTTTGAATAACCCCTGAAGTTTGTAGTCCTGTGTGAATCATATAAAGCTTTGTATAGAACAGCAGTGTTTGAGGTCTGCTACGTCATGGATCTTTGTGAGACTGCGTGGTGCAAGCCATCAGCCATGCCATGTGAGTCAGATTCTCACAGGGTAACCCCTTACTCTGCATCAGCTGCTTCACCTGAACTGACTCTGTTTTGTTTGATGTGTGTCTTTGTGGCAGTAAATTACCTGCCTCTAGTTCTACTGAGGAGCAGTTGGCCTGGAATTAGATTCACTCATGTCGCACATAAGAGAGTATACCTACGTAGCAGACACATGGAAAGTTGCTGTACAGTAACTTCTGTGTGTACCCATCTTCTTAAAAAACAAGTAAGCAAACCTGATGCTAGTTTTCTATATCCAGAATCTCTCCTCTTTGTAAAAAAAATTACTGGTTTTGTGTCTTTAAATATATATATATTTTCAGCAATCAAAAGCTAAATTTCTTTTTTACGTGAAAGATACCTAAACTTAAGCTAGCCGTAGCAATCTGAAAATAAAGAAGTTAATGAAAAAAAAGTACTGTTCAGCTTTGCTTTGTGTATTTGGTAAATACACATTGTCAGCTACACTGATTTTCCTGCATAATTTATTTCTGGCTTGCATAAAGGTACTCATTAGTACCAGAATAGACCTGAATAAACTGTTTAGAAAACAACTGCAAGTATTGTGTCAGGAATAATTCAGAATTTTTAATAGTTTTTTCTGGTGTTGTAAATCTTAGCCTCTTAAAATGACTAAGGTGTATTTTTCCATTTTAGAGCGGGATGAGTTACTCTAGGGGAGGTTAATAGTAGTAGAAGTAGTTAGCAGAGGAAGTTAGAGACCTGATGCATGTGCATGATGACTCAATGCCTTCACAGCTGCAAAACTTTTAGAACAGAATAGGCAAATTCAGATGGAAAGAACCTACAGTGATCATCCAGTGCCACTGCCTGACCACTTCAGGGCTGACCAAAAGTCAAAAAACGTTGTTAAGAGCATTGTCCAAATGCTTCCTCTAAACACTGACAGGCTTGGGGCATCAACCACCTCTCTAGGAAGCCTGTTCCTGTGTTTGACCACCTTTTCAAAAGAAACACTCCTGCCTGATGCAGCTTAGAGCCATTCCCACATATCCTGCCACTGGATGGGACAGGAGACCAGCACCACCTTCTCCACTTCCCCTCCTCAGGAACCCGTAGAGAGCAATGAAGTTGCTCCTCAGCCTTGTCCTTTCCAAACTACACAAGCCCAAAATCCTTAACTGCTCCTTACAGGACATTGCTTCCAATGATTTCACCAGCTTTGTTGCTCTCTTCTGGATGCCTTCAGGGATCTTCACATCCTTTTTAAATAGTGACACCCAGAACTGCACGCAGTTGCATGTTTGGTGGCACATCCTTAGTGCTTACATGGGACTTGGGGTGAGATTGTCATAGAATTAAAGAATTTTCTTACTACAGTCTTAAGAAGACTTAAGAGAATGAGTCTTACTGTCTTCTCAAGGTAAAGAGAAAGGAAAGCAGGAAGGTATTATTGTGCTAAATAAGGGAGAGAAGAAGTAGACTCTGCTGTCTGTCTTTCCAGCAGTCAGGTGTGGAATCTCTCAAATACCTGAACTTTGCAGTTTTTTTGGACAGAACTAAAGGGTACAAATACACAGTCCCCCCAATGCATTTCTGAAGTTAGAACTGGAAATAGCTGTACTTTTACTTTTTCCCTCTCTTCAGGTGAATAAATGGTGAATCTGTGCACTCCCATCAGTTGTATAATACTTGGCCCTAAGGTCTTCCTGTTGTTTCTGTAATTAGGTATTTTTGCCTCATTAAGAAAACTGTTTATAAAATTCAACTGAAATAAGTTGCCTTCATTCTATTTCGGTACATCATCCATGTGATCTACTTCCAGCTCTTCTACATCTGCTCCTCTGCCAGGAAAGTTTGTGCCAGCTGTTGCCCATAGTGCATGCTTAGTAAGGGAGAGTTAGAATATAGCTGTGTGTCACTGGGAAGACAGGGATTGCTTTTAGGCATTTGTGTAAATGAGCTTGTGTGCACAACAAGTATAAAATGCTAACATTCAGCCAGACCTTTACTCTTACCTTTGCTAAATCCTCTGCTCTCCAGTTAGTCGTTGGGATGGCAAAAAAGGGAATATGCAGGCTTCAAGACATGTAGGTCTTGATTGTGCTGAAGCTGGGATCAAGGCGGTGTCAGAGATATGAAGATGCTTGATGTCAGGATTATGAAGCTGAGATAGAAAACCTAGAAACAGGAGGAATGAAGGGACAGTTAGATGAAGAACAACTGGAAGAGGGAATGCTTTATTCCACCTGCCCACCACTGTTTATGAAGAACTGTAATTGGGGGGGTGAAAAGTGATAAGCGTTAAGAATGTTGCTTTTAGTTTTGGTTTTAAGTAGTGTTCTTTAATTGTTGCTTTGCTTTTCTTCAGTGGAAAAAGCTTGCATGTCGTTTTGAAAATAAAAGTAACTAAGTGCTAGGTCTTTGTCTTTATGTATTTCCTAGGGCTGTAAGTCTTGACCTTACTTTAACCTAGTTTTCAACTCTGATTTTGTATTTTAAAGAAATTCTGGAGAACCAGTTAAAAAGCTTTTATGAACAAAAACATTGCCATTAAACTGCTTTTTTCTTCCAAAAAAAAAGAGTAAAGAAACACTTATGTCCCATATCTCAAAAGCAGCATGTCCAATTAACCTCAAACTTCCTAAAAATATTCTCCTTTGTCTTGAAACCAAACATGAAACATCCTCCTGTTCCCCACCCTAGCTCTCACAGGAGTAAAAGGGTTCAAAATTGAGCTTATAATGGAAACCACTGTAGCAGCCTTAACTGGAGAATCATGATTGTCTGCATAATAAAGATGCCTAATACATATTTTATTCAGTATAATAACTGTTAGCCTATAAATAGAAAAATGCTATGAGTATTATGCTTAGGAATATTGTTTGCCACTTGTAATTGTTGAATGTTTTTTTTGGGGTTACTCCAAGCAGTTGTTCTTTTGACTTGAAGATAAAACAATTCTGGCAGAGCACTAAAGAAGTTTCATGCTTTCCCTCATTAAGAATAGTTCTAATGGCACGCAGGACGTTTCCCCAAAGGACACTTGCATGAGCTCAAACACTGAGTATAGCACTAATTGAACAACAACAAAAACTGATGACTGTTTTCTACACATTTCTTAACAGTACAGATTGTCCCAGGGGATGATTAAACAAGCAAACAAAGAGATACTGAAATAATGAAGTCTTTTTTTAATGCAGAGCTCTTCATTTGTTATGTTAGAATGTTCTGCTTTGTTGATATTTTTAAGGCTTTACTATTTGTAATATAGAATTCCTGCTCCTTTGGCCTGCTTTGGAGTGTATACCCTATATATCCTGTGAGGAAATATGTACTCTTTCTGTAAAATTGTTGAGCGACACTATGCAAGAAAAGGACTGAAAAAGATTGTATGGATTTTTTGAAAGGAAGGAAGGAAGAAAATTTTCTGGATTTTTTAATTTGTATATACATATGTGTTTAAGTATTTTTATATATATGTTTAACTGTCAACTACTGAGGGAAATACCAACAGTATACAGAAAAGATCTGTACGGAACTTCATAACAAGAAAGAAGTGCTCTGCAACATGTGTAGGGTCCTACACTTCTGCTACACCAAACCCCATGCAGTGCTGGGGGAAGAGCAACTGGAAAACTGCCCGCTGGAAAAGGACCTGGAGTTTCTGGTCTAGAGCAGTTGAACATGATCCTCCAGTACATGCCCAGGTGACCAAGAAGGCCAGTGGCATCCTGGCCTCTATCACCAACAGAGTGGCCAGCAGGACCAGAGCAGTGATTGTCCCCCTGTATTCAGCACTGGCTGCACCTCAAGTTCTGTTTTGGACCCATCACTAGAACTTTGGACACTGAGGTTCTGGAACGTGTCCAGAGAAGGGCAATGGAAGAAGTGAAGGGTTTGGAGCACAGATCTGCTGAGGAGTGGCTGACGGAGCTAGAGATTTAGCCTGGAGAAGAGTAGACTCAGGAAGGACCTCATTGCACTTTACAGCTGCCTGAAAGGAGAGTGTAACCAGGTGGGGGTGCTCTCTTCTCCAGCGTAACAAGAAATAGGATATGAGGAAATGGCCTCAAGTCACTAGGGGAGGTTTCTATAGTATATTAAGAAAAATTTAATCATGGGAAGGGTTGTCAAGCATTGGAACAGGCTGCCCAGGAGAGTGATGGAGTCACTATCTGTGGAGGTATTTAAAAGACATATAGATGTGGCACTTAGAGACACGGTTTAGTGGTGGACTCGGCAGTGTTGGGTTAGTGGTTGGATTCAGTTGATCCTTAAAGTATTTTCCAACCTGAAAAATTCTATGATTCTATGTTAGGATGTATGTAATTCAAAGCATGTTCTGAATCTTCTCTGCATAAATGCAAAACTTGTGTACTGCAGAGGGAAAATTAAGGACTGCTCAATAAGTTGGCACTGTGTGGGATTGAATGGAGTACCTTTTCAATGTGACTTTGTTAAATGAAATCTCTAGCTGTGTCTCCGTCTCTCTGGGTGCCTCCCAGTGAACCCCAGCCAGCCCCGGGTTGGCAAACAATGGGGGGGGCAGCCCCAAAGTGACCGACAGCGGGGGGGACACTCTCTGGTGCCCCGAGGGTACTGAGGGCAGCTGGGCTAGTCACCTTTGCATCAGAAGAGACAAAGGAGACATCGGTGGAGAGTAAAAGGCCGACTCTGAACAGAGGCCAGTCCAAGGTTTATTTGGAGGTCCCCAGGGGCCCCACACCCCTCAGTGATGCCCTGTGCTCAGAGTAAGACAAAGGAATCTCAAGGTTACATTTAAAGGGGGGGAGGAAACCGAGGGTAGATACATTTGCTGACCAATAAAGACCCTCCAGGGATGCAGCCTTAGGGGATGGACATTTGGGATAGCGTATAACATCATCCTTGGGGGGCTGACCCCTGGCTTCGGGCTAATCACTTGACGGCTTTGACCGAAAGATCTAGATAGAAGGGATGGGATGCTGAGTGACTGACAGAGAGCCAGGGCGGGGATTTGGGGGATGATCTCAACACAGGAGAATGGTTACACAGGTAGAGGAAGGGGGTACAAAAAGGGGTACATCATCTGGGGAGAATAAGGGGATACAAAATCAGAACTATTACGAAGTATTACAAAGTATAAAAGCACAGTGCAACATAGCTGTTTGAGGACTTTACTCAGTTTTTTGCCCCTTAAGACGAAATATTGAATGGGGAGCCCATAATTCTTCTGGAGTTTCTGAAGTGGAGTGATGTGGGGTGATGATGATCGATGCAAGTGGAGCACTGTTGGCTGACCTTTGCTGTGTGCCTGTGCTTGCCACAGTGGTGAGTGGAGTGCTGTGCACACGGAAGCTCATTAGCTGTTTATCATGTCTGCACTTGCTCTCAATAGGATTAGATGACAGGGCTGTAAAATGTCAGCACCTTGTCAAAACTATTGCTCTGTGACTGTTTCTGCTGATGATGATGCAGGAAATTCTGTGTAAAAGTTCAGCACTGACACAGTCTAATACATCATTTATCTTGTGCAGGCACTATTTGTATTCTGAGAGACTGATATAATGGAGCTTATTTCTGTCTCCTGCCTTGTGCTATTTAGAGTCACTTCAGGCATGAAGTTGCATATTGCAACAAACTGCATTGCTCGACTGGACCAGGCCAGTTAAGTCTGTGGATGAAAAGGAAATACTTCAGTTGCACTAGAATGCCACTTTCTAGCTGTAGTATGTTGTACCACCAGGCAGGATGCTCTAAGAAATGCTGTGGAGATGAGTGGAGTCTGTCCAAGCAGGCCAGCTTTAGATTGCTGATGATTTAAGTAACAACATTTTTTGGGTATTGTATTAAGGATTTTAATTAGAATGCAAAGTAAAGGAACTATCTGTGTAATGAGGTCTGTGTTTACTTGGCTTGTTTTAGGTTTTTTTTTCCTTAGCTTTTTAACTCAGAATATGGAGATAACATACTCAGATTGTTCTACCTTTGTAAACACACATGTATTTCTGAAATAATATCAAGGTACACAATATAAAGGATATATCAATGTACTGTTCTGTACATCAGGAACAGTATAAGTAGAACACCTTATTTTTTTCTTGAGAAAGCTTAAAAACTGTAATTAAAATAGATGGCATATTTAATTTTAGGTTAGTAATAGAAAAGAAAAGCTTTGTACTGCAGGAAGAAGATATCATGAATTGTAAATGTCTCACCCAGGATGAGACCTAAATACACCTAAAACTTGAAAGGAAAGCTGACCATGAAGGAAGCAATCAGGTTTATGCAAGATGGTGGGAAAACACAGTAACACAGGAACAGGATGTGACTGAAGAATTAATCTCTTGCTGTTGTAGGTGAGGGGTAAAATGCCAGAAATGGAAACAAAGTTTCCTGATTATACTGGATAATTAACAGAATTTGGAGTGAATAAGCTTACAGTTATCAGATGCAATTTTGTTAATTTCTTTCTTTCTGTTTTGTTATTTTCTGTTTCTCTGACTCATATCCCTGCTTGGTCAAACTGGATTGTTTTTTTTTTCATTCTGCAAGATGCCTATTTGAAATTTGGTACCTTCAGTTTGTTGAATTTGCTGCCCTTTTATTATTTTTGGTTTGTGCCTTTTTCCTAAGTTCTTCTAAGGAAAAAGAAAAAACAACGACTGCAAAGCCTCTCACTTGGTATTTTCTGCTGCAGGTTTTGTATGTCCGTACACAAAAATTAAAACAAACCTACAAACATAAATGCAAATTCTGATATGAGCAGACTGGGCATGTACTGTGTGAGAACTGATTATCAGCTCATCCCTGAATGAGATGTAAATTCAGCAGGAGCCGTTCAGAGCAGCAGAAGTCCGTCAGAGAAGCTATGTAGAGTCTTTTAAAGATGCACGCCGTGGGTCAGCATGATCACAAAGATTGTCTTTTCCTGCTTCTCACTTAAGACCTAGCTGTCCTAAAGTCCTGCTGTACTATTATGAAAAATACTGTGATTACTCACATGACAACCTGAAACTAATGACTCTGTGTTTTAATTCAGTTTTATAGCTGGCAAATGGAGGGCACCTTGTTGTCTGGCTCAGGAATTTTTTTCAACCCTGCAGTTATTGACATTAGTGATTCATAGACCAGATCTCTCCAGCCTTTGCAGGAACCAAGTGCAGCTGGAACATAAGAGAAGTTAAAAAAAAAAAATCTATGAAGCTTTTTTGTTTGTTTATTTAAAATCACACAGGAGAATGTGTCGTAGAGGAACTCCAGTCCAAGAAGTGATGGGGATAGCACATCATGGTTCAGTTTTTGTTTTGCAGTCACATGGGGAGAAATAGAGGTTGGCAAGTAGTGAAGTACCTTTTTGCCATCTCACAGGTCTGTGCTTATGAGGACAAATGGCCTCATAATTGGTTCTTCTGATGTACTTGTGAGTTGAGTCTGTTGCATGGAAACAACAACACCTCAAGAAGAACTTTCACTGTGTTTTGAACTGCAGAAGCTGTGTTGTGTTAGGTGCTCTTTCTTCTTTGATCATTGAACATCCTGACTGAGTCAGAGCTTCCTTTCTTTGGTATCTTGAACACTTGCCCTCAAGGCTTCCAGCAGTGTAAAATTTGCTGTCTGACTGAATGGCTTTTGAAACTCTATGTTAATTATGAAGGCAATTGGGGATAGTCAAAGAGGTCAGGAATACTACTTGTCAGAGGAATAGTTTTTTTAAGAACTCATGTAAAACATTGGGTGGTCTTCATAATTACTACATTTGGGGCTTGTGAGTTGGAATGAAATCCCAAACTTCAGAACAAAAACCTTGATTACAAAAGTAAGCATGGTACATCCCTCAGGTCTCCAAGTAGAAGCAAAATAAAAGTTTGTGAATTTCTCACCCACAATTATTCATCTGCAAAAAGGCCTGTTGTTGGTCATATGTCCATGTATTTTTAATAACAATATAAAAAAAGCTTGATTCCCTGCTCTCTGCAATGAGAGATTAAAATATTGTTTGCAGTTCTTTGAAGGGTTTTTGTGCCTGTTTAGAGAAATAATTTAACTCTCACAGGCACCTGTCTGATAAGGAACTTATATTTGTTTCTGGGGTTTTTGGGGAAACTGACTAATCTTGGTATTGCCTTTTCCCCTGAAATGGTATTACTTTTCCTCCTGAAGTGTGTATTCAACTTTAAACAAAGTGCAAACAATATTAACACTTCAGTATCCACAATACATCGCTTCAACTCATGAAGCTAGAAGACAATATAACTTTTTGGTGGTTGCGGATGTGTCAAGCAGCAGCTGACTAATGAACAAAGCATTCAGGGCTTTACAGAAGAAATTTACCTTATTTTAATTATTGATATAATAGTAAACTGACCCAGCTTTTGAATTATTATTGAGTGAATAGAAACATGTGTTTTTCCAAATACGTGAGCTCACATAGACTTTTGTTCTAGTACTTTTATTTGTATTTATTAGTTAGTACTATTTTATAAAATCCATCCCTGACTGGAATTACTCTTTTAAGCCATTTTCACAACAGGATGTCCAGAGCATTCCTGTCTGTGAGGAGAGCTGGTTTTATCCTCTGTCAGTGTATGTTATAAAATTAACCTTTGACTTCATGCTCACAATCAACAAAATGCTTTGATTGTTTCATAGCCTCAGTTTAAGTTTAGTTACTAAACTTTTTACCCCCTTTGCCAAGAAAAAGACCTCTGAATCTTAGGAATCATTGTCAAGTATGCAGAGAACTTTAAAGGAGTAGATTAAGGTGTAAATTACCAGTTTCATCTTAATAGGACACTGGCTTTAGTTTTTGTATTAATATGACTAAACTTATTTTGTATACTTGTTTCAATTGATGGTTACTCGTTTGCTTATTTCACTTGTTTTCCCCTTTATTCATCCATATGCTTCTAGAAACAAGTTCTTTAAGTTTACCATGCTCCCCATATTCTGCATAATTATTTCTCTGTTTGGGATTTCCACAAGGATATAACTTTTTTTTTTCCTGGATTATGGCAGGGATTTCTGTGTTTTGGTGGTGGGTGGTTTTTTTTTGTTACTGCTTTCTTTGGTTTTGGAGGGGAGGAGAAAGAAGGGAAGTTTTTCTCTGTGTTTGTTTGGGGGTTTTTTAATGACAATGTAACTCACCAGCCTAATCATGGGAATAAGATAGAACCTTGTCGGTGCTGTTTTGGTTTTGTAATGAATCAGCAAGCGGGTAGTTTCACATGACTCGCCCTGGAAATAATGTGCCCCACTCTTCATGCAGTGATCCTGGAAGAAGCTTGCTGGCTGTATCTTCCTACCACCTTTCTAGTGGCTGCTCTTGGCCTGTGATTCCTGCTGCATGGCTTAGGGGAGGAGCTGAGTGAGAGAGCACAGGCTTGTATCTGTCTGCTTGTGTCCACACCATCAGCACAGACTCCTCTCTAAACAAAAAGATAGAGAGAAACAGTACAAAGGATGAAAAAAAATGAGTTTGGGAAGAAATAGAGTGAGAAGCAGCTTATTTGAGAAGACGGCAGGTGGCACTGGCATTGCTAACCTTAACAACCGAGAAGCATGAAATCCTTTTGAACCTATTTTGTAACTGTTGAACCGAGATTTCAAGAAGGAAATGAAGTAAACAAAATTTTAGATGGAAACTTTCACCTCTTATTTGATCTGTCATTCTGGGTGGAAGCTTCCATGCATGCATGGATGCATGCATATCTCAGGTATCTCAGATTCTGTTTACCCTAATATAACTCCTGCAATTAAGTAATTTCAATTATTTACTCATTCTTTAGATAGAACTTGCTTTTCCTCTGCCTTTTGCATTCATTTGACTCTTGGACTGAGTGCTCCAATTACGTTTTTTAAAATTATTTTTTCATTTAAGAAACCTAATTTCTTGCTAAGTTTCTTAGGGTAACTGCTTTTTCTTCTTTCTCAGATCTTGCATATGTAGTTAAGGAAAAAAGTCTTGAATATCAGCTGGCAAAAAGTGCTCAAATTTTCAGGCAGAAAAATCTTTATTTGTAGATGCATACTCAGAAGATATCTCAGTGTAGCTATGTAGCTATGTGCAGAAGATAAATTTTTTAAAACACAGAAGGGAGCTGCTATACTGGGTCACTGGCATTTGTCTAGTATAAGCTATTTCTATAGAATAAATGTAATAAAATATCAAAATACTTAAGCAGGTAATTTTTTACCTTGCATCTGTAATTTTAAGAGGTGCTAGTAAAAATAATACCGTGTTTTTAATTGGTATTTTTGTCCATGTACTTCAAAAAAACCCAAACCCATAAAAGGCAGTCTTACAAACTATTCTGTTACTGGTGGCTCAATCCATAAATAAGCTAATTTTGGAATAAATCCAAAACAAGAGCATAAGGGGAAAGGTATTGTTGGATGGCGTAGTGAAATGGGATGGGGTTTTTCACCTTGGGAATTATTTGCTGAAAATAGCGGATGTCCTACCATTAAGCTAAAACATGTTTAAACATCCTTCAACCTGCACATGGAAATACCTTACTTCAAGGTCTTGGCTCATTGAAATGTCGTATTGTAGCTACTTCTGGAAGAAGAACTTGTTAAAAAAAAATTAAGAAGAAAAAGTAAAATATTAATGTTTTTTGCAAAATAGTCATGAACAGGATTTGTTAGCAGTCTATTTGTGATGGTAACTTTAGTTGAGTTTTGTAAGGCTTACTAAATGATGGGAGATAGATTCCCTAATTGTGAGAAGATGGCAGTAAATGGCAAACAGACTGTGTGCAACATTTACATGGTGGTGTTAAACAAAGGGAAAGAGCACAAGGCTGGAACCTACCAGCTAGCGTGGGATGGCAGGAGGAAGCAAAGATATGTGTGTGTACATATGTATAAATATGCCCACATTAAAAAGTACAGAAAGATAAAAGAACAGAGGAGCCAGACAATGGAAAAGGACAAAACATGTATGAAGTAGTAAAAGTGGTGTGAGTTGAAAGTGGGAGATCTGACTGACTGAGGAGACTGTTTACCAAAAAGTTTGAGGGCTGATTTGATCTCTCTTAGAGCTGTGGAAAATGCCAAGTTGATTCTTCATATGTGATAGTCTTCTCCATAGATAGCAGAGGGAGAGTCTCACAGATGTTGTCGAGTGCTGCTGTATCTGGTAGCTTACAGCTTATCCACAGAAAAAGCCAAAGTTTCATAATAGATTACTGGTCCTGTTACATCAGAAGGTAAGTCAGGGAAAGAGGGAGTGATGAAATCTACCTCTCTGCAGCTTGTGAAGTTATCTTAAAAGATCCTGGGTAGCTTTTATCTACTGTTTTTCTATTGCTTGTGCCCAGAATGCTTTACCTGAATTCTGTTGATGAAATTATGGTGTTTAATTACCTTGCCAGCTCTGTGTTTGTGTTCTGGTTTGTGAACAGCAGTGTTGAGTGTGAGTTTGGTTGCTGCATATTTGTTCTGTTTTTCCCAGTGCTGCTGTAGAGTGCTATAAAGAAATTGCCATTCTGAGTTGCTTCTGCTCAAATACATATTTAAAAGGAAAAAAAAATAGGTCACATATCATGTTTTTGTGGTAGTAACATGGAAAGCCTCCTACTCCTTTGAGTTTTTTGGGGTATTTCCACACTCATCTGTTATTCAAATCTATGTTCTCTTCTTTTTGATGTAGACTATTTCTTTGATCCTGGTGAAGTCTAAATTTGCTTCTTCCTGCATAGTTCCATAAGCTGAAGTCCTGACACTGTACAGATCAGTTGAGGGTATTAAGATTATTCTAATGGAAACAGGCTTCTGCTTCTGGTACCCTTGGTTACATCCTCATTTTCTCACTGACAAAACTATTGTCTAATCCTGGCCCTCTTGCAGCATGATACCTGTTAGTGTCTCTTAAAGTGAGGTCATCCCCTTAAAATGGCTCAGAATAGCTCTGCTAGAACCATCTCTGTCATGTGTCTGTTCCTTTAATGTCCTCTTTTGGCATTCTCTGTTCAGGGGTCAGATATACACAGGCATTGGCTTTGTGTCTACAACTTTTTTTAGCTTAATACTGCTGTGGCTGTTTGTTCCAGCTTCGTTTCTGCCTTTTTTTCCACCAACAGTGCCAGCTTCAGCTTTCTGCTTATGAGCTTTCCTCACATGCTTTCCCCAAATCTGCTCTCTGCACATAAAGATAAACTGACGTCCTGTGAAATCTCTGTCTGAACAGTCAAACTTTTTTTTTAGACCTCACCTTTGTTGTAAGGTGTCACCATTGAGTCAGAGATGATCATAATCTGATCAGAAGGCAAAGTGGCAAAAACTCATTTAGTTTGTCCTCTCTTCTTTTATAGCTCAGTTTGCTACAGGTGGACCTGATTGGTCATTTAATCAATACATTTCACATGATTGGCTAATTAAAAAGACACCCATTTGTCTTGTTAAAGAAACCTATGAGAAAAACAGATTATTACAAAAACACCACCTGCAGGTTGTTTTAATACTTGGCTATCGCTGTTTGTCTCCAGCTCCCTAAAGCTTCCCAGGCCAATTCTGGGAAAACTTACCTAGCTTTCTCTTCCTCCAGGCTGTCACGTATACAGTAATGCATAATAAAACCACCATCTACTATAAGTAGGTTGTGAGAGAGAATTGTGGCAGGTAGCTGTAGATGGCATATTAATCTGGTACAAGCTATGTTTGTTATCCCATCTTTTATTCCCTTTCCAACACACCAACTCCTTTTGTCCCCCTGCACTTCTATTAAGATACTTTCACTAAGCCTTCATCACCTTAATTTTAGAGTGTAAGTTCTTTTGGATAGAGCAGTTATTCATGTATTCCCAGAATCACAGAACAGTTAGGATTGGAAGGGACCTCTAGAGATGACTTAGTCCAACCCTTCTGCCAAAGCAGGATCACCTGTTAGTCTTCTTACTGGACATCACAATCCTGTCTGCTTTGTTTATTTGCTTATTTCTTTATTTATTTGGTGTGGAGTGATTTCTGACAACAGCTGCTTTGTCTTGAATGTGAATTTCACCAAACCTGCATATTTTAAGGAGCCTGATTCTTACAAAATGGAGAAGTGGGAAGCTCAGTTTTAAACAAGTATCTACTCCCAAGTCCTCCTGGGCAGGGTTGCTCTCGATCTGTTCATCCCCCAGCCTGTGCTGATACTGGGGATCCCCTGACCCAGGTGCAGCACCTTGCACTTGGTCATGTTAAACTGCATGGGATTCCCATGGACCCAACTTCTCAAGCTTGTCCTAGTCCTTCTGGGTGGCATCCCATCCTTCAGGTGCATCAGCTGCACCACTCAGCTCTGTCATCTGCAAGTTTGATGAGAGTGCATTTGATCCCACTCTCTATGACATTGATGCAGATATTAAACTATACTGGTCCAAGCATGAGCCCTTGGAAACATTATGGGGAGCTATCTTCAGAAAGTTTCTGAGAATACTATGATGCTTTATACAGAAATTACAGAAAGTTCTGCATGAAAAATGCAGATGGAGTAAAAACTTAAACATGTTTGTCTGTGTGCTTGGTCTGACTTTCATGCTTCAGAAATGTGCTGTGTTAGATTATGTTTCAGTGTTATTTCTGGGTTATGTTAATTTTCACTTTTTGCTGGTAACCTTCAAATAGTCTCACTTAAAAGATTTCCTAAAAACTAAATAATTGCAAGCATGGATCATTGCTAGAAAGTTGGAAGCCTGAGCTTGTTTCTGCTGTTTTTGCAGGACTTCAAGAATATGTTGAGGCAGTTTCGTTTCAGTATTTTATCAAAACACGATCTTTGATCAGTGTTGAAGAGATCAACAAACAACTAATATTTACAGCAGAAGACAGAGAAGAAACAACAAACATGGTAAAAGTTTTTCTTTTTTCAATTGACAAACATCTTTCTGGGATGGAAATACAGCAAGAAGGCTTAGTCACATTTTTGGCATCTGATTAAATAAGTGGAATGGATTAGATAGACGTGAGCTTTGACTCACTTGTTCAAAACATGCCTTTTATTCTGATAAGTAGTAAACTAAATCCGTGGGATACAAGTTTATAAATTTCACATCCTTTTTATTCAGAGCAAACTGAACTCTTTCTGATACGGCAAAAGATCCAGGACAGTGAAATACTAACTAACAAATGTAGCGGGGGGATTTTTAGTGCCTGGGGCTGTCTCTAAGACCTTCTGGTGTATGTTGCAGAAGTTGGAGGATACAAACAAATCCAAGGCAGGATGAACTCCATGACTGAAATCTTATTGCTGGTATTGAACTAGTCACTGGAGGCACTGTATTTGACTTGTGCATATGCCTTAGCTGCATCATTTGTAACTCCCCTGGAGCTGATTCCTTTCAGAGGACAAGCTGGTGTCCCATCATACCTTAGCTCTAATGCTGTATCTGCTGTTCCTTGACTTGTCTGTACTCCTAGCCTGCCCTAAATGGCTCATAGGGATAAACTACTGTCACCAAACACAGTAAACTGGGTGCAGTTTGATTGTTGACAGGGGACAACAGTGATTTGGTAGCAAGCTACAGAAGTGCACAAGTAGTTGAGGTGCAGTGTACAGTAATGCTGCTTTACATAAATTCCTAAGTTTGCTTCTGCTGAAGAGATTCTGCTGTAAAGCACTTCTCATTCTTTCTTTATTCCCTTGGTATGATATTTGCAAAGAAGCCTGATCTTTAGCTTAAATTCATTTGTTTTTACCAGAGGTGCCAACTATGAAATTGTTAACCCCAGCGTGTATGCCTCTGACCAGATCTGTCAATTTGGGTAGATAGCATATTATGAGAACAAGTGAACAGATAGAAACCTGCATTGTCTCCCATGTTACCAATATTCTGGCAATAAAAAGTATTGGAAACTTGGATATTGGAGGAAACTTGTAACTTTGTGATGGGTTTGCTTCATGAAGATTTTTGTTTGTTATTTTAATAAGCTCAATTGATATAAAACAGATCTGAGAATACTATGGCTACTTGTAGAGAATATATTTTGAAAATCAAGACACCATTATGAAATTATATTATTTGTTTTCATAATGCAGACTATTTTTGACTTACTTGCTAACTTTGGACTGACTATTTAGGAAAAAAATCTGTCAGCTGAGGTCTGTCAGATGAAAGAAAACCCCAAACAACTGCAAATAAATGTTGCTACAAAGATGTGATAATTCTGTTTGCAAATAGAGATGGTAGAGTTAGGGTATGTTTATCATACTTGCTAGAATGAAAATGACATCTCAAGTAGAAATTACCTTTTTATATGGAAAAGGAAGGAGATTAGTACTGGAATGAGATTAGTACTTCTGAAATGAGACCATGTAGAAGTGCCATGCAATTTAATTTTCCAGAATGTTTTAAATTTCCAGTTATGTTAGATGAGTTAGCATGTAGTTGAACCATTACAGATGGCTTTCTCACACTTTTCTTTACTGGACTTTCTTCCATTCTGTCCCCAGACCTCCAATTCCCATGATAAACAGCCCCATACGTGGAGCCTGAAGGTAACCCCTGTGGATTACCTGCTGGGAGTGGCTGATCTGACAGGAGAGCTGATGCGGCTGTGCATCAGCAGCGTTGGGAATGGGGACATAGACACGCCCTTCGAACTGAGCCAGTTCTTGCGTCAGATTTATGATGGATTCACTTTCATTGGCAACACCGGACCTTACGAAGTCTCAAAGAAGCTCTATACCTTGAAACAGAGTCTGGCAAAAGTAGAGAATGCTTGCTACACGTTAAAAGTACGGGGATCCGAAATCCCAAAGCACATGTTGGCTGATGTGTTCTCTACCAAAACGGAATTGATTGACCAAGAGGAGGGGCTTCCTTAAAATTGGGAAGCTCTTGCCACTCAGAAGAGGACCTATAGAAAGCTCTCTAGTTGTGGTTTGTGGGGTTTTGACTCTTCTCAAAGCTTTTTAGGTAGAGACATTTTTAGTTTTATCTATGAGAAGGCTGTTTGCAGTGGTAATTTGTAACCAAAAATACCTTTATGATGTGCAAGAGAAGAAATGTTTGACTTTGGCCTCTTGGTATGGAATTTCCTGTATTGCTCCATTGTATCTTCTTTCAGAATGACCAAAATTTCCACTGCACTCTACTCCAGTTACTGTCATTTGTGTGATGCACCTCAAACTGTTGTTGGTACAAGTTTTCATCAAGCAAAGCAGTGGAAAAAAATGGTTAGGTGCTCTTATTTAGCATTATCCATAGGTTTCTGCTGACCTATTTTCTCAGTATTTGGGTTCTGTACTCATGTCACACCTACAACAATGCACCTGTGTGTAAGTGCACCCCTTGACTTGAGACTGGGGTGGTCTCAACAGTGCCATCTAATTCAAGTTTTCTCTGATTTGTGCTTTAACCTATGAAGCTAAGTCAACTTTTTGCCAATTGATAGTGAAGCTAATTGCACCAGGTAAATAGTACTGTCACCTGCTATTTTGGGTCTCTGTTAAAACTGAGCTCCATTTGAGCTAGCACTGGTTCTTCATAGTTTTGAGATGAGCTAGGAAATCCACAGAAAATAATTGTTGAAAGTATTCTTTTGCATTTTTTGTAATACAGTTTAATGCAAAATCTGACATATTTCTGTTTGTAGACAAAAGAAGTTGTCATACAAAGTATGTAATTTGGTGTTAGGACAAGCAGTTTTTGGCCATAACAAATGTGTTGCAATGCTGGAAGTTTGTTCTCCATTGTTGTTGTGCTGCCCTGAGGACCTCCAGTGGGATGGAACTGGTATAAATGGAAAAGGGCTAGCCAAGCTTTAAATATGTGTTAGCAGGAACTATATCATGTGCATGTTCCTGTGGAAAGGAAATTGCAAACAGAAGTAAGGCAGTCATTCTGGTTTCCACATTTATCTTTGAGGGGGGTATGTCGCTGTTGGCAAAAAATCAGGGCTTTATGCTGGTGTCTGAAGTTATGAAAGTCTGATAATGTACATAATGCTAAAGGAAAACAGATAAAACAACATGATCTCTAGACTCCAGGAAATAGGCCTCCCAACTGCAATTGAAAATACTGCATGTTTTTTATTTCCGTTTCCATATGCTGTGATACTGCCAATACTTTTCCCATGAGCATGTCCTGAGGAGCTGGAATCATCTGATATATGGATAGGAATGGGTAAATACATTTCTGTCAAATTTTTCCATTGTTTCCACATAAAGTAGTATGGGGTGGATTGAACAAGAAGTAGTATTTTTCCTATTGTTTAATACTATTTTTTACAATAAATAATGAAAAGTAGTCCCTGTCTCTATGTTGGTCCTTTTTACCTGTCAGTCCAAGTGGTAAATTACGGTGCAAGTTTCCCACTGTGAAGGACTTCACTTGGAAGCTTGGATCCATTCCTATATGCATACTTCCATGGGCACTTTCTAATGCTGAATTTTTTTTTCTCCCTTAACTTTATTCTGTGGTGTCTAAAAACTAGTTAGTATAGAAACTTCATGTGAATCTTTTGAATGAAAAAAAATGCAAAAATTCAGATGACAAAGTAAGTACATCCCTGGAACAAATCTGCAACAGCACCCATGTTTCTCCACCTCACCTTTGTATTCTGGTTTTTTATTTTTTTTCCATGATGAGAGGAGGGGAAACAAAGGAGGCTGGTTGCTAAAAAGGAATAATTTTGGGGTGTCACCCTCTCCCTGACATGTATACATCTAGCATTTCAGTTGATGCAGCTACAGTGCAGTTGTGCCTCTTTTGGCACACTAAATTTAGTGCAAGTCATTGCTTGTTTAGTGTAAGTGTGTGAAGTGAAAGCAGATACTGTTAGACATAGTGTGTGATATTAAACAGAGGTCTGTCTCTTGTCCGTCCTAGCGGCTATCAGGGGGAATTAAAAAATGTTTATGGCACAGTTTGAAATGGATGAGATGAATTTCAGCACATTGCACTGCTTGGCTCAGTGACATTCTGCCTCTAGCCATGGAATGAGCGCACAGTGGCCACCACTTTAGTCAGCTCCTGCTTTTATACAGTCATTCATTATTTTAAAACTACAGATGTCTAAAAAGAGTACTTTTTTCCCCCCTAGCAATGTTTAGAAGTACATGCTCTTTCAACTAGTACATACTGGTTCTAGTGATTTTGAGATTTAAATTTTCAGTAAGGCAAGAGAAATTTTTTTAATGGCAGACATGATTTCTAAACTTCAGGCTGCCTGGCCATAATCAAAAGCTGTGAATAATTTCTAATAAGGAGCACAGTGTATGTGCGGTGTATTAAAACACCAGCACAGATGGGAAGTAGTTAATGGCCTGAAAACCTCCTGCTCAAGGAAATATTTTCCCCAAAAAACAATTGTACTGTAGCTATTTGAAAAGTGACAGACATTTATCAGCAAAACAAGCTGCTAAACAAGCAATGGCAGTTTTCCCATTTCTTATCCCATTACTCTATGGAGCTATTGATACGCTTGGTCTGCAGCCAGAACAGGACTACATCATAGCAGATGTTTCACAAGGGCAGCTCTGCGTGCTAAAAATCATCTCTCTTTCTGGAATCTCCTTTCTCAGAAATTACTTTTCTTTATGGGTTCACTTTTTTTCCTGAGTGTTAACGCACCCGCATTTAGCTTTCCAGAACTGCCAGAGAAGTTATGCAAGAGAAACTTCCTGTTGATAAGACACATATGTCTGTCTACTTAAACTCCTGCTTACTTGGATGTTCAGTGAGTTTATTGAAAATCAAAAGAAAAAGAAAGAAAATAAACCGCACCTTTTGTAATATTTAGCATATTAGGTGCTTTATAGAATCCAGACCAAATTCTGGCACTGCCCTCAAAGAGTTTGCAGTTTAAGAGTAGGCAAAAGGTCAGCCAAGACAAACAAAAGGAAGATGGTAGAAAGGGGAGGGGATAAAGTGACAGGATTTTTACCAGAAGACAGTCTGTCTGTAGTAGTAGGGTGGTTTACCACTTCCCATTTTGGAAAAGAAGCTTGTCCAAACTTGTGGAAGTCTGCAGTGTGACAGTAAAGGGTTAGTTGGGAAGGGTGAAGGCAGTGGAGAGGCAAAATGGAAGGAAGTGAGGTAGAGACAAAGGGGGGAAGAGTCGCAAGAAGTGGGACAGCATGGAGGAAGGGCAGGCTGAGCCACAGGACAGGGGGTGCACATGCAAGGAGGGTGGGACTGGAGAGGACGTGGGACAGGAAGACAGCCCTGCAAGGAGTTGGAAACAACACTTTGAAACCAAGTGACTCAGCTATAAGAGAGACTTGGAGTTGACCAAAGGAACTGAATTTAAAATTACCACAAGGTCCCCAATGCATTGATCTAGTCTTGGGCCATAAATAAGGGGCACTTGATTTCCTTTGCAGCTGAGAACCTGCAGGTCCTGGGCTGAGCAGGGTTTGCAGGCTTCCAGTCATGCAGTCACTAATCAACAGGCTCTCAGTTCCCATATGACCCAACTTCCCATTCACATTACATTCACTCCCACACTGGTAGCCACAAACCTTGATGTTTGAATTGCCATCATCTGCAACTGTAAGAGACATGGTTAGATACAGTTTTTAACATAAAGGAATGCTTACGGTGACCACAGTTTCCCCTTGTGTGCTGTTTACGTGTCCAATTTCGCTGGCATTGCTGCTTCAAACCCCTCTCTGTTTCTTCCCTTCTTTACTTGTCCTTTCTCAGGCTGTACTGTTCTTTCGAGCCATGGCCCATGTCCATCCCATGGTTCAGTCCTTTCCATGTTTAGTTGGAATCCTGGGGTAAAATATGTCTGTGCAGGAAGAGGAATCGATCAGTTTCTTAGGTAGGGTTGTCTGCTTGCACCCCCAAATTTGGGAGTAGTGCTCTGACTCTGAGGGGAGAGGTCTGGTATTCCTGCATTCGGATAAGGCCTGGTGCGTATGTCCTACAGCAGCCGTGGTGCCGTGTGTCAGGATGGGTGGGTGGCTGGGCAGATCTCATGCTGCTTTTGCAGGTGAGCAAACCTTGGTTATTCTGAGGTTTGCAATCATCACGAGCCAAGGAAAATTGCCTACAAACATGAAAGAAGGTTCTTCTCAAGTTCTGAGGAAGGTTGTCTTTCAGGAGTATGATTTCCCACAAATTCTACCTCTTTTTACCTCACCCATCATCCCTTTGAAAGGCCTATTTGCAGAATGTAGCAGAAGAGACTTGCTGATGACTTCTTCTGGAGCCAGTTGGTGCCTCCCTGAACGCTGGCCAAAAGTGATGTGATGGTTCCTTGTTCCTTTCTCAGCTCCTCCCACAGGCCAGGCAGGCTGGCTCTGGTGTCCCTTCAGCCATGCGGGGGGAGTGAATTCTGAGCCTCCACTAGTGGATTTTGTAGACCAGTGACATGTGGGTTCATCCTCTTTTTTTTTTTTTTTCCCTAGTGTTGTTGTTTTCATGTCATGCAGATGTTCATTCCTCCTAAATAAAGACTCTATTGTGTGTGCTCTACTCCTGCACGGCCACAAAAGGTCAGATGACTTCTTGAGCCTGTCATAAACTGTTTCTTGGCAATCGATGCAGTGCAGGTTTTGGGGTACATCTTGGGGTACAGCTTTGGGCACTTCTCCCATAGCCCTGAGCTTTCCTGCAGGCTTGCAAGTCCCTTTTAATCCAGAAGGGTCCTACTAGTTCCATTAAATTCTTCCTTAAGGTCCTCTCCTCAGATGACCCCAGCAAGAGAAGCTGAAAATACTGGTCTGGAAATTGCCCAGGTTTTTGTTAAAATTAATCTTTTTTGTGCTCAGGGACAGGCCCCAGGGTGGCGAAGGATGTGCTTGAATAGTCAGTTCTGGGAGTTTGGATGTCATGGGAACATTATGTCCCAGGAGTCTCCTTTTAGGAGGGAGTGGGGATTGTTTGTCTCCTTGCAGCAGGGGCAGTTAGTAGGTGTGTTTTATTCTGCACCTGGAAATAAAGGTGACAGGCAGCAGCTGCCGGGACTGTGAGAGAAGATGAGTAAGATGAAGCCATAAATCAGTAAATCATCCAGGAGCCTGCAATAAGATGTGACTATATAACCTCCAGCCCTGCGACCACCAGAGCAAGCCTGAGCTCCTTCTGCTCCTGCGAGTCAGTCAAGGCCAGAAGCTGCGCCACCAAAATGCCACGGTCACTCGCATGGGCATGTCTGTGACCTGCCACAGGCCTGCATTTACCTGTGCCCAGTGAGCAGGGGATAATATTGGAAACACTAATGTAGAATCTCCTGCTCGCCTTCATAAAGTCCTGATGCCTGTTATTTTATATTTACTATTTTATTTGTGGTTTCTATATCTTTTCTGGAGGGCATGAACAGGAGGGCAGAGCATGGGCAGGACGTGTACTAACCCCTGTTTCCTTGCCTCCTTCCCAAGCCTTTTTTCCAGCTTTTTCAGCATAGCCTCTGCCTGTGATGGCTCCTGGCTGATGGGCTGTTGGAGAAATGTTGCTTTGCAGGAGCAAAAAAGCCCAACCTTAACAGGATCTGTGCTCATTTGAGCTGATCAGGAAAAGCAGGGCAGCTATAAACCTTTAATTTATTTGATAATACATCCTATAACTCTCTGTGTTTGCCTTCTTACTAGAAGGATGAGTATTTGTCAGTTACTGGAGAACGTATAATTTTTCTGCCACCTAGTGTCCAGCCTCTGGAGTGCTCAAGCTTTTGGCTGTGAGTAACAAGTTATTTATTGTTTTCTCTTTAAGTGCTTATAAACATAATAAGTGATCTGGTGTAAATTTCATTTTTTGACTGAAGTAGGTCTCTCATAGTAATAATTTTTACTCTCTGCATACTCTACTATTTGGAAATTGGGGGAATACCAGAGAATAGCATATTTTTATTTTATATCTCATCATATGTGCATATTGACATAAATGAAAGGGCAGGAGATCTTTCTCCTTTTCAATGCCTTTATTAAAGAGATTCAGCTCAGGTGGGGAGAAATCGACGGGTCGCGCCCACGCCGCCGCTGTCCCCAAGAGTGGCATGGAGGAGGAGGAGGGTGATGCAGCTCTGTCCGCTGGTCTGCAGGCAGAGCTGGGGACTGCGTCCTCACGGGAGATTGGCAGATTCCTGTTTTTCAGTCCAACACTTCGGGTCCCCTCCTTATGGAACATCTCTTGGGGTCAGGGTGTGAAGCAAAAAGGATCCAAGCAGGCACTGGACTTCACGCCCGTCCTTAGACATCACTTAGGGTCCCCTAATTCTGTGTTGGCTCGTTGTTTTTAGGGGTTTTCTAGGAAAATGGGAAAATTTTGGCGCGGTGCATTTCTCATTTGCGTACGTGGTCCCAGGCCACTCCTATTCTCCTGGGCTGCGTGTCCAGGTGTAGCTCCGGGGCAAGCATTGGGAGAACAATGGCTAAATCACCAACCATTAACGGGCAATTAAAGAACTCTTTACAATTAAGCTAATTTAACAGCAACTGGTCCCACCGTTTTTTTTCTCTGTAACCTTAAATAAAAATAGGTATCTTTTTATTCATAACACATACGGTGTTTTGAAGAAAGATAAACAAAAAGCCATGAGAAACTTTGACCAGGTGTGTTCTTGCAGATTTGTGAATTATACAAACGTTCTTATTTGAAGTAGTACTTTGAAGGAGTCTATGAGGATTTATAGACCAAAGTTCTAAATTCCTTAATTTATGTTCTAATCATGCTACCCGTACAAGAAAAAGCCTTTTTTAGCTGTTGAACTCCTGGTATAAAATCAAATGCTCCTGCATGTGTGAATGTGCCTCTGTGCTTCCCTGCCCTGACTGTTGTTGTCACAGAAACCCCTCAGGTAGAAACAGAGGAGGCTCCAAACCCATTGTGTGTCTGCGGGATAAAAGAAGTGGCTGTGCTGCGCTCCCTGAACAGAAGGGGGCTGAGGTTTGTGCTTAAGTTCTGAGACATTGCCCAGTTTATGCTAAAGGTGATTTGGTCCCTTGTGTTGTCCTGGGCCTTCGTCTGTTCCTTGCACTCTGCTGCTCAGGGGTGTCCCAGGCCAGGAGGTATCTGGCATGCACCACAGCAGAGGGATGATGAAGCATTAGGCTTTTAAAGGGGATAATACAGCCATAGTCATCACTTGGATTGCCCCAGTGGAAAGGCATTAATAACAATCACAAAATTGCATCAATAGACTTCGAAATGGTAGTAACTGTCACCCTGGAAATTCTTCTTCTAAAGGTCATTCAAGGGTAATTGTAGGTCCTTCTCCTACAGGGTATGATCTCCACATGATACCTACTCTGGGACTGAAAGCCAGAGAACAGTGTAGATCTGTTCTTACACCCACAGTTCCTGCCTGTCCTGTACCCAGCTCCAGGGTGGAGGGCTGGCACACTGGAAAAGATCAGGTGAGGCTGGTGTGTCTGGACACATGGCTGTAGACATCTGTTGCTACCCAGGCATTCTGCAGTACAAAATTAGCCCTGTTTTATGTTATAATGTCACAGTCATATCTGAGCATCTTTGGCTTTTTGTAGCTTAGCTGGAGGCCAGATACCTCATTAATATAAACTGCTTTCTGGATTACAGCCATGGGAGGAAGGAGATGCTGGTTTGTTTTAGAGCAGTTCCTTTGCCTCTGGAAGATCACAGGTTTCAGAGGGATTTCCGTCTTTTTCTGCCACAGCTTAACAAAGACAGATTTCGTTTGTGAACCTCTGAATGCTTGGGACCCATGTATAAAGGTCAGAGACAGTTTGAGTCCTCTCAGTCTTTATGATAAACTCCAGTGAGATTCCAGCTGGTGTCTTAGTAAAGAGTTTGAAATCCCCAGCTTCAGCAGGGAAGCTAGTGGCATCCCTAAGCTGCTGAAACTCAGCAGCTACATCCTGCAGCTTTCCCTCAGGTCAAAACTCAAAGCTCTCCCTGAGGTCATCAAGAGTTCTTGGAGCTGAGCTTGATGCTCCCTCTGGGCAGCTGGAAAACTCACAGACAGGCAGCTATGAAGGTGTCTCTGAAACTCGGCTGCCCTTCCCTGGCCTGCCTGTGGCCGTTTTTCTGGTTCTGATCTCTTTTGCTTTTGGAAGTCACATTTTATGGTAGGGTGTTACCATGGATGTTTGCTGATGCAACACCTGAAAATGGGATAACTGATACATGAGTACGTACTTGGATTTTTGCCTTATTTCCTGTGCACTTCCCTCCCACTGCTCTGTGCATGCATGTGGTGCATACGCATAGAAATGTGGAAAAGAAGGTGAGCTGTGAGGTGAAAAAGTTTGCTCATGGTGAGATATCCTCTGCAGTAAAGGCAACAGGTGACTAGAAAATGTGCAGAAGAGCAATATGGACCTGCAGAGTGACAGGATGGGGAAACAGACTGAGAGTAGGTATATGTGAAGCAATACACAAGGAAAAATAATCCCCGTGGTCCCCCCTTCAGAATACTGGGATCTTTTTCCGTCGCCCTGATTTTTTAAGATTTTCTAAGCCTTCTGATGTTTGCATTCTTGTATCAAACTTTCTCACACACTTTCTGTAAACAACTTATTGTTTTGGATTTTTTATGGAGGAGGAGAAACTTGATGGACTGTTGGTTTGTCCAGTGTCCTTGGAGAGGTGGCACTTTCACCCTCCAATCCACTGTCACCTTTGGAAATCTATAAATGTTGGAGTCAGAAAATAAACCCCCTTTTTCCTGCCTTGAGAGCAACAGCGTGTCTGCATCGTGTTGTCCTATAATGACATTTTTCCTAGAAAATATAAATTCAGTGATTGTTAGTAAGCAAAAATAACCCCAGTCTTATGTTAGGAATTTTGAGGACTAGGAATAAAAGCGAGAATATGCTGTAAATAAATGTAACTGTATGAATCCCTGGGTTGCCTGCTTTTGAGTGTGACTATGATCCTTTATCTCAAAAAGGATATAGCAGAACTGGAAAAGGTCCAGAGAAAGACGCAATGGATGACTAAATGCAGGGAATAGTTTCTTTGTGAAAGGAAACTGCAAGTCCAGTGGGCTGGGTAGGGAGGGTTTAATAGAGGCCTACAGAGTTATATGTGCCATAAAGATGGATATGGAGCAACCACTCACTGTCTCTGCCAAAAGAAGAATGAGACACCATCAACTGGAGCTGGCCATAGCCTGACCCAGAGCAAGCACCAGGAGCTGTGCCTTGCACAGTGGATGGAGACCTGGGGAACCCTTCAGATGTGGATGCTGTGTGGGCCAAAAACTGGAGCGGTCACAAGGTGGGGCTGGGCAAGTCCTTGGAGAGTGAGAGCCACTGCAGGCTGCTGACTCAACAAATCAAAACGAGCTGAGGAACCCCCTGAGACGCTTTGGGCTCAGGCTCCTTGCAGGTGAGTGCTGTGTTTGGCTGTAGGGTGGCCCTGCTGAGAGCTTTGCCCCCCTCCCTCAGCATGAGCGAGTGCTGGACAACCCCTGCAGGGGCTGAGCACTGCAACCGAGACCCCAAGAATCTGGGGGAGCAGCCTGTACCTGGGCCAGCTGCTACTGCTGGTGTTTTCCTCGTCTCCCAGCAGAAGGGTGCAAGAGGTCTCTGGAGAGGAGACCTGGTCTCCTGCCCAGGCAGTTGCAAACACTGGGGAGGAGGGTGTTGTCAAAAAGGGCTGTGTCTGTGCTTACACTGTCATGTTTTTCAGCACTGGAGAATAGAGTTTAAACAAGGTTTCCTGGGCCATTGAAGCTGAATGATTTCTACAGGAGCAAGCCATGTCTTAAACCACTCCCCTAAATCTCCCCCAGGAGACAGGTTGGGTTTGTCATGCAGGGTTCAGGACTCGGAAGAGGACACAGCTCACAAACACAGCAGGACATGGCCCAGAGAAGCAGTGGGGATCCAGACCATGGATGTAACATGGGCACCTCAACTCAAAGCTGCTGCTGAATGTGCTTCTGGCACAGCTCTATGGTGCAAAAAGAACCATGGCAGCATCTCCCTGGCTTGACCTGAGCTCCTGCCTTGCCACAAAACTTACACTGCCTGAGCTAATGCAGGTTTTGATGTCAATGTCCTTAAATTGTTTGTCTCTGCAACAGGCTTGTATTGATTTAGGTTAATTTGGTTATCAAGAAAAAAAAAGGGTTGTGCTGATTGCTCTAAATGGATTAAATAGTGATTTTAGTTAAACTGATGGCAGGCTTGTGTGTAGACAGGGCCTGGAGCTTTGTAAGCTAATGACTTGGCAGTAATGCAATGGGTTTTTTTAGACAGCTGAGACCAAGCTGTTGTTTTAAATACAAGACCATAAGTGTTACTATTCTAGTAAACAGTCCCCAAACGTGATAGTTTTCCACTAACTTAGGCTCCTTCTTAATCCTGGCTGATACCTTTCCTAACTCTCACTTTCCTGATAATAATTTGGCAAGTTATTTTATTTATTTTTATTCCAAATGGACTTTGCATTAAATCCAAGTGCAAAATATGGAAAATTTCCAATTTTTAGCAAAAGTTTCTAATTTCTGCTCACTTTCCAAGCCTGCTTATTTTTGCTTTTTTTTTTTTTTTTTTGGCAATGGAAAAAAGTTTGTCCTCTTTTTTCATAAAAATTCAAGTAGAAGAAAAATGCAAAGGAGCCTAGCTCCTGCCAACAGCAGGGACCTTTCTCCACAAGAGAGCTCTTAGTGGAGGACAGGTCCAGAAGCAGCCACTGTTCAATTTATTCACTCAGAAAAATACAAGGGTGAGATCATAATAAAATCATAGAGGGGTTTGGGTTGGAAGGGACCTTAGCTCTTGGGCATTATGTATTTTGTGCCCATATAATCTCAATGGGAAGAAATCACTGTATTTGCATGAAGTCTTTCCTGCCTGCCTCTGACCCACCCCCCCGCCCCTCCCCCAGCTGAGCTTCTGCCAAGTGAATCTGCCTCCACAGGTCTTTTCTCCACCAAACTGCAAATACCATTTTGATTCATCTGCTTCCTCTGTTGATTTTTTTAATCTTCAGGTTGGGACTGAAATTAGAAAAGAAAACGACTCCAGACAAATGAGTCACTGAGCCTTGGTTAGCTCTGATCTGGGAGGAAGTACTGTAAAGAGTTCTGAGATACTGAATAAGCCTTAGCTCAGAAAACAAGAGTCCAACAGGTAGGCTGTGAACCTTTCCTGTCATAGGCAGGTATGTGGAAGCAGAAATGAGAGGAGCCTTCATGTCTCAAAGCACAGAGAGAGCAGCAAAAAGGAAGAGCTCAGGGTTACCAACTGGACAGCAGCTGGAGACCACAAATCTGAATTATCCTGAGAAATGAGTACATGGAAACCAAGCATGCTAACCAAACTAAGCATGGAAACCAAACTAAAACATTTTTGGCGGATGTTTCTATACCACTAGCCCAAGCCATAAACTTGCAGCTTGTAAGCTGTGGTAATAAGCACTGTGGAAGCCATCTTCATCCTCAGTGACCACCTCACCAGAGCAATCTGCCAGTGGATTAATGTCCTTTGTATGTGGCTCTAAGCCCCATTGAGCAAGACTCAGGGGGTGATCATTGAGACATCTTATCCAAGGCTAGAGGTTTGGGGGTAGAGATATTTGTCAAATAAAAATTACAGGTCATCTTCCTGCCTTGAGCACCTGAAATGTAGGTGAACAAATCTTAATCAAACTGACCAAAACATTTGCACAGAGCTGATGGGGCAGCTAGACTGAGAAAAAGGCTATTTATCCCCTCCTCCCATTTGCCATCTGGTGGTGTCTGAGAGCTCCAGAAGACAGCTCCAAAGCTGTTCCAGGCTCACAGCAGAAAAAGCTGCCCATGAGGGATGAATGCCCAGCCCTGGAATGCTGCCCTCCCTGGGCTGTGAGTTGTAAAATAAACTCTCAGATCACAACGGCTGGCTTTGCTACAAAAGACTACAAAGCTCACAATGAGTAAAAGAAAATCCTACAAAATCCTTCTTCAGACTTCCCTGAGCCTCTTCCATGAAACAATTAGTGGATGCTCTTGTTTTGAACTTTGTGACTCACTCCTGTAATTCAGTTGTGGCCTCTGATCACTCAGTCACTTAATTCGTGGCAGGGAAACAGGCAGTTGTGAGAATTTCCTCTGTGCCTCCCTGGGCCTCTCGCTGCAGCTCTGGGCACATTGGAGCCTGGATGCTTGCTTCCCAGATGTGCAGGCTCCCTCTCAGGAATGCTTCCTCACAGCACCAAGTGGTGAACAGGAAGGTTTCTCAAAGAGAAAACACATCTCACTGTGTTTTATGGTACTTAATCCAGCTGCAAGGGTGATCCTGTTATCAATGGTCTAAATAGTTAATTTGTGGCTTGGCTCTACCAGAGTTTTATTTATAATTTGGTATCTTCACAGCAGGTACACATGTGTGCACAACTGTAAAAACTCCATTAAAGATAATGGACTCTATCAAAGCAATTACACTGGCTAATGTCTCCCACATTCTTTTCTATTAACCATACTTAACTTTGCCATTCAGCAGTACATTTACTGTTATGAACCAGTAAGTGACTTTTAATCACTGGATTTGTATAACATGCAGATTTGTGTAACTTTCCAAGTACATTTTAAGTATGAAAGACATTTAACAATTAAACCAGAGATTTCCAGTACACACTGAATATATTTGAAGGCTTTTCTGTGCTTATGTTACCTTGGTCGTGCTGAGATAATTTGGAAAGCAGAGCAAGGAAAAACTACTGAATAATTTGGCAACTATTTCACATCTAAAAGAGAATTGAAAACAGAAAGCTGGAAAATTCCTCCTGCTGGTACCACATGTCAGAAACCCTGCCTTGCGTCTGCTGAACAGTGCCGTATGTTTGTCATGAGGAAAAAACAATTGTGTTCTCTGGCTCCTGACTACCAAGTGCTACATTTCTGCTGTTACCAGGAATGGCAGAAGGGGCCGTCACACAGTGACCCTGGCAGAGCAAACTGCAGTGTCCTTCATGCAGGGCTCTTTCCAGGCCCTGGCGGTGGCTGAGCCAGTCACTCTGGTGGCCTTGGGCAGTTGCTGCTCCTCTGCCAAGGCACAGGAATGAGCTTCTTCACGGGATGCTTAGGCTCATCACTCATGTGCTTTTGACTTTCATCTGCTTGACCTCTCAGACACTTTTAGTCCCGTAGTCTCTTTGCTATTTCCCTTTGGCAGTTGCTTTCTGTCTTACAGCTCATGTTCATTCCTTTCTATTTCTTCCCCTTTTTCTATTTTGCCTTCCCTATTCCTCTTACTTTCCCTTCTTGCTTTCTGCCAAACCATATGCACCGCTCTCCTTTTCTGGTTATTTTTCCCAAGGGCTGAATCACAGCAGTTCTGTTTGAGTGGCCATTTGTATAGCACAGAGTAATTTCCTAGAGTGTGGGGTGCTAGGCTGAGGAAGGTGACCTTCATTGGTTCCCTCTGCAGTCAGCTGGAAGACATGGGAACCTCCAGAAGGTGACTCAGGTTTTGAGCTGTCATAAGATCTTGTGAAGACTGATGTCCTCTCATGAGCCACCAGTAAGGCAGACAAATATCCTAACTTACAGGCTTTGGATTGGGGACCCAATTTTATTTAATACAAATCCTGCTTTTGCAGAGTTTTGGCACATGTCAGATGGACGAGAAGCACAAATCAGGGGATCTTCCCTCTAACCAACATTGCCCTCCAGGTGCCAGACTCCTGCCCACAGTTAGGAGAACTCCAGCCTGGCAGTTAGGAGAAGTGGCATTTGCAGCACAGCAGCTGACAGAGCCTTGCAACAACCTTCTCCCACCACGAAGTCCCATGTCTGCTATAGACAAAGCATTTGATCCAGCTTCAAAAAGCCAAGCAAGCACTTTTGCTCCTGTTCCTTTTTTTACTCTAAAATAAGTATTGTGCAAGGAATAAGGAAATAAAAGTGAAAGGGGAAACAAAAGTTTCATTCTCACACAGCTGTTTAAAAGCAGGCATTTGCACAGTTTCCATGACTTTCATTTCACCAGGACAGTATTTCCCAGGAGCTAACTTCAACATTTTCAATGGAGCCACCTTTAGCCTTTTCCACAGCAAATCACACAGGAGCCATGAACTGCAAATGCAGCCTTATCTCCATCCAGATATTTGTTCTCTAAGGGAATTTTCCAGTTTCCTGTGATCAGACCAAGAAAATACGAGTGATATTATAACAACTCTCCTAGAGCATGCTCCGTTGTATTCTGAGTTTGCTGACAAGCTGTTACATGATGAGGAGCGGTTTTCTCTGTAGAAGTCTGGTCCTATGATCTGCCTGTGAGATTTTGTCACTGGCTTCACTAGGATTTCACCTCAAGTGCAATTGCAACTTGTTGATCCAAGAATGAAAAAAAATTGTGGAAGTGGTTTTCTCCCTCCTATCCCTGTGCATCTCTGCCCTGCCTTCCCTTATAAATACTTGTGGACCCAAGGAGGGATGACTGCTTCCTTCATGAATATTCCTTGTCCCAGGGCAAGCTCAGCAGGACACTCTTTCCCACACTTTATGCTTCTCCACAGATCACTGGGGCAGGGAAAACTGGGTCCACATCCACCTGTTCTTAGGTCGAGATAGCTGTTTGGAGCATGCTTTGCTTATTTTTATTACTGACATAATAAAATAAGGTGATGGACAATTCCTTGGCCTTGTGTCTTACCAAGGTGGCTGCTGCAGCTCATTACCTGCCCCCTGAGTGTGCAGCTGACCTGGTGCCTTTGATAATCAAATTTTCATTAGTCTGCTACGCAAAATGCTGACATTGAGCCACAGACAAGTTGTAAAGCTGGCTGAATAATTGGAATAATAATTCACTCATATTGAATGTGGTCCATTTAAAGGTGGTGTTTATTTCCTGAATGGAAATTAATATCTTCTAAGGATTTGGTTTAGATTGCTTCACTGCATGGTTTACTTCAGCCTTATAATTTTGCCAGTGATACGTAAAGTGGGTTCATAAATAGAGCAGCAGAGCCTTGGCTGTGCTCAGAGGTAGTGCTGTGCACTAATGTAAATTATAAATGTGGAACTAGAAAATGTAACAAGCCCGGCTGGAAAACTTCCCTGTATTATCTCACAATAATTGTTTCCAGCCAGTAGTGATATTTTCTATAGCAGAAGACAGGTTATTTATATTATTTAGCCTAAAACTGTAATAACATCCTCTGGCAAAAGTATTATCTGATGGTGTCTGAAATGGAATCAGCTTTCCTTTTTTCAGGCATTAATAATTGAAACATTTGTGACACCTCACGGCATTTCCTGAAATGGAGAATAAAATGGGGATGACTTTTTAATTCGTATAGTTTACTTCTTAAAAAGTAGACAACCAGAATTTCCTAGAATTGTTATGTGTGGTTTGTATCACAACCAGAGAAATATTTCCTTTTACAATTCTGATCAGGCAGAGACAACAGTACCACCAGCCAGGACTGGCTCCTGGCTTAGCAGTCAGGAAAATACCTGCGAACAGGCAAGGTGTGTGAAGGTCACAGAAGAGAGTAGGTTTTTTCCCGTTTCCTCAGAAATGCCTGGATGCCTGCTACATTGCCTATCTGCACATTCTCAGGCAAACCCTACAGAAGTGAGGATGTGGGCTTTCAATCCCCAGATGGCAATCCTGCTTTAGTACCCCTTGGATTTCTGGCATGCAAGGGAACATGTCTTACATATTAGAACTTTCAATGCTGTGAATTTCTGTTTAATACATTATTTAAGTGATCCTTCACTTACAAGACATGTTAGTATGAAAATGGGAGAAAATGGCCTTGGGACCCACTCAATCCACACATGAGAATGGATATATACAATGGCCATTCTAAGATGACATGTTAAGGAAGTAAGATTTATTTAAATGAATAATGCCAAATAATGACCACTTCAAATCTAAATACACATGTGCTGTGGAAAAAACTCCCACTATAATAATGACAGCCCAACAGAAAGTAATTCCATATCCAGATGTAAAAAAAATTAATGCAGGAATGTTTGTTTACTTAGTAGCTGTAGTGTAGTGTTTAAACCCCAGTTTGTGACAAGCAGTAGATACGGAACAATGTGAGAAATAAATTTGAGGAAATTTGAGATTTGGGGTGATTAATTCAGTAAAAAGGACACTTGGTGAAAAAATATGTTTATACTGCTTTTTAAATCACTAGTGTTCCTGCTTTTGTTTCTCACAGTTTTGTTCTTAGTTGAACTACTGACATATAATTATGGCTGGTTCACACTACTGTGAGTAAAATCCATTTTAAAGCCTGCAGAACCGCAGTATGAATCCTAATCTCATTTGTTAGTGGTCAGGTACCTCTAGGGAAACTTAGTTCTTTTCTTTGACTAATTTAAATTTATGGGAAGTCATTCAGTCAAAATAAGCATCGAAAGGCTTAACTCTTTTGAATTGTATACCACTGGATTAGGACTTCAAAATTTTTGAGTTATCCATAATATGTGATTATTAATCCCATAAATATTTTTAATTGAGTGATAATGAGCTATCAGCTTTACTCTTGTTTTGAAGCCTACCGTGACACCAGTTGAATCACTGTCTTTGGAACAGGATCAAAAAAAGATGCCAGGAAAACCAAAGAACTGCTCTGCCACAGTTGTATATGAATAATGAAATAGAATCTGGAAAGTGAAATGTATTCACCTGTAACAAGAATCACAACAAAGCCTCATCTTTTTCTTTCAGATTGACATGAGTTTGTTTTAAAAAGCTGTTGCGTTTTTTTTAACAAAATCCTAGCTTAGCTGAAGTTTCTAGGAGTTCTGTGCTTTAGTAACTGAGTCTGGGACTTTTACCTTTCACATTAGTCATCTGTATTTATTTTATTTCTCCATCTATTAGAAAGATTACCTTTATGCTAATCACATCACAAGGCATATTCCAGAGGTATTGTAAGTACCCACAGAGTTAACTAAAGCACAAATTTAGAACAACTCATTTTGGATAGGGTATGATGGTACATCTAAACAAAGCACTGATTAAAGCCATGCAAAAAACTTTTTGCTTCAGTTCTGTGGATGACCTAAAAATAAATATATTTAAAAGTTCTTTGCATATTAACCCATGATACCTTGGCTTTTACTGGTTTTTGATGGAAAACAATCATTTGGTGATGAACTTCATCATTGAAAGTGAAATGAGTTCTAGTTTTGGACAACTGGGTGCTTTGCCTCACTGCGCTCTGCCAGCCCGTGCTGCTGCTCTGTACCGGCCACTCCTTCCCACCCTCCCACCTCACTGCAGCTGTCCCAGTCCATGCTGCAGCCATCCTTCACAAGATGCCCTGAAAATGGTTCTTAAAGGGAAGGAGAGAGGATGAGAAGAATAGCTGGGAAAAAAAAAATCCATATTAGAACATGAGCATGATGGTTTTTACTCTTCCGATCTATGACAAATGCCACAGTGCCACATGTGAGCCTAGCTTAAAAAGATCAAGATGTCTTGATGCTAAAGAGATTAAATAAATAAGTATAACATATCTGGGATTTCCCAATTTTTATGCCATGCAAAACCTTCTTTTTTTTTTGTTTTCTTTTAATTCGATTTGAATTTGCAAGTAGAGCTGGCTTCCCTTCAGCAGCATGTTTTGATGAATACGTTTTTTACTACTGAAACAGCAAAGATCTCTGGTGAAGCAGTGATGGGGCAGAGAAGAAAAACAAAGATGAATGCAAGAAGAAGAAGAAGAAGAAATGCAGATTTTGCAGCTGAGCTGTGAGACGAATCAGAGGTCACAAGGGACAGAGCTACAGGAAATCTGCTCTTTATGGCAGCAGGTGCAGAGGAGAGCTCCCATACTCTGATGTCAATTGGAAGCGAAGGTACCACACAAAGCAGCAGCTATGTGTAGATAATGAGAAGCTGGGAGGCCAAAACAAGCAGTGGAAAATGGGTCAATTTGGAGCTTGCACGAGGGCTCAGGAAGCTGTTTGAGTAGGAAAGAGGCAGCAGCACTGCCTTCAGTACAGAGACGGTTTGTTAAAATTTGGTGTGATTTCTGATGCAGCATGTAATGCTGTAGCTTCACAGTCGCTTTTAAGTGGAGAAAAGTTTTTAATGGGGAAAAAAAAAGTTCCTAGTTCATTGAAGAGCCAATGAAATTCTCCTGCCAGCACAAAGCAGGCAGTAGCATGGGGAAAGGGAAGGCAGGCACAACTGGAGAAGTAGTGGAGGGAGCAGGCAGGACAATTTCTTTTGGCGGCTGTGCCTGTATGTGCCATTATAATGGAAAATGGAAATTAAGAAATAGCAAAATTCTCCAGCTCCCTCCTAACTAATCTAAACTAGAAGACAGCATTATAGTATCCACTGTTATGTATGCTCTTCTGTGTCATTTCTTACACCAACCATCTCAGTCTAGATACTTAACTACTGCCCTAAAGTGCATTAGGGCAAACGAGCGGGGTAGATTTCTCTACATCTCTGGATGTCTCACTATGTCATTTGAATCAGGCTTACCGTTATGGTTATAATTAGTTTAGGGCACAATTAAAACAGCATTAAAACCCAAGTATACTATTCTTCTCTACTAGCATTTGTTTCAGAAGGGTATCTGCACCTTTTTCTCCAGTTATGCTTAAAGTCTTCAGTAAAAACTATCTGCCATCCCCCTGCAACTTCTTTCCAATGGTCTGGCAATTGAATGATCATGGCTGTCAAAAAGCAACTCCTTTCTGGATAAAGGAAGAGAATGTCATGTTCTGTGTACACACTCACACGTACTCCTCTTAGGAGTTATCATCTTAGGTAATGAATTACAGTCTGCTGAATATTCTATTGTGGTGGGACTTTTTTGTTAAATATACACTCTGATGTGAAGTACACATGAGGTAAGGCAAGCTCACCTGAAGCAGAAGTGGTGAGGTTTGGGATAAACTTTAACTCTCCCAGTAGATTCAGAACAAATGCATAGAGCTCACTAGCAGGGTTTTTTCCCCCAATTACATTTCATGCCCTGCTTCTTCTAAATATTTGTTTTGAGACTATGTCCCTTTTGGTAGCTTTGTATTGATCAGTGTTTCCTGAACCCCTCCTGTTCACCATATAAGCAGCTGAAACAAGTCTGCTGCTGATGCTGAGTTACTTGAGGTAGCATGAACCTGCCTGCAAAGAATTGCAGAAGGACCTTGTGAGGTTGAAAAAATGGGCAATTAAACCTGAAATGAAATTCACTGTGTGAATTGAACCAGTACCTACCAGGAAAAAAAATTCCTAGCTTCTCTTTTCATATAAGATGAAAAGCTCTGAAATTATCACAGCCCCTGAGAAGGAAACCATGCTATGAGTTACATATCAGAAAACACCAGTTAAGTGTGTGGCTGCACTCAATCAAATGTTACAGACCATTTATGAAGGAACACAGAACAGAACAGGAAACATGAAGATGCCACTGCAGGAATCCATAGCAGACCTGAACACTTACTTAGTCCCCTCATCCCAGAAAGCAGAAACAGAAAAAAATTGGAGAGGGGTTGTGTACTAGGTCAGTCTGATTAGTTTAGCACTGCACAGTTTGGAAAATGGACTACATTATGAGTTAACACAGGAAATCATCAGGGGCACAGACACATTGGGAAAAAATATTTCAAGCACAAAAGTCCAGGAGCTCACAAAGGCAGGGAGCCATAGCCAAGCTCAGAGCAAGAGCTGGTGCCTTGTGCAGCAGGTGAGACCTGGGCAGCCCCTCACCCGTGGATGCTGTGTGGGCCAAAGGCTGAAGCAGGCTCAAGGTGAGGCTGGGCAAGCCCTTGGAGAGCTGAGAACCACGGCAGGCGACTGACTCAACAAACCTCACTGAGCTGAGGAGCCCCTGGGCACACATTGGTCAGAGGGGGGTGGCACAGTCCAAAGGGGAAGTTTTGTGGGTGCTGCCTTGTTCCTGCTCTTGCTGAGTGAGCTGCCCTGGCTTTGGGCTGGGGGCAAGCCTGTGCTAGATGGGCCATTTGTCTGCACCCACAGAGCTGCCCTTTTATGACTAATTTCTTTCTGAAGGATGGGAGCCAGCACTGACATCGCTTGAATCAGATGCACTGCAGCAAGGCTGAAGGAAGAAGGATGTGTGGCTATTTTTGGCATGTGAGGCACAGCTGCTTGCTGTCTTCTCTCTCAAGTCAGGAAGGGCACAGACTGGAGCAGGAGGTCAAAACTCTCTTAGCATGTCCTGTATTTCTTAGTAAATGGACTGAAACCAGAGAAAATCAGTAATATGACAGTTGTTAGATAAATCTGAGCTTTTTTTAGCAACTTCTCTGAATGTTGTGAAAACTTCCTTGTGCACAGGATGGTGTATTTAACTTACAATTGCATTTCCTGCATCTGAGAAGGAAGGAGCATTCTTGAAGACTAGGATGGATGGAAGCCACCTGGAAAACTCTGATTTCAAGTGTGCAGGATTAATATAGTGGATATGATGATCTATGAGTGAAGCAGGCTTAACTTTAGCAAAGTTAATGAAAGCTGTAGTCAGTGGGCACTCATAAGCTTATATGAAGCTTGTAATTATGAATAACAATAGAAATAATACTGTCACTAGAGAAATACTAGGGATAGCAAAAATGATGTATGTGTTAACTAGGGAGGAGAAGATACACTGGAAATGGTGGAGGACTAAAATTGCCTAAATTACAAAACAGGAAAGGGGATTTTAGCAGAAATTCATGTTGTTCCAATGAGATGTAATAAGGAACTCATTCACCACTTCCCTTGGGCAGGCAGGCATTCAGTCATCCCCACGAAAGCAAGGCTCCATCGTGCATAACAGTGAATTTGGAAGAAAAATGCCATAAATTTGAACATCCTCTCTTCCTCCTCCTTCCCCCGGCTGTTACTTTTGGGCATGACATCATGGGGACATATGGTTTGGAATATCCCTTGGGTTGTTTAGATCAGGCTGTCCCAGCTGTGTCCCTTCCCAGCTTCTTGTGTACCCCAGCCTGCTCACTGGCAGGGCAGTTCAAGAAGCTGTGTAAGCACTACCCAGCTAAAACATCCCTAATTCTGGTCACAAACCCAAAACAGAGTCCTAAATAAGCTACTATGAAGAAAATTGCCTTTGTACCAACAAAACCCCATACGTATACATAAATGATAGCATCTTTTAACAAAATGAAAAACTGTGTGACATAAAGATATGTGGAGCCATACAAAAGCAATGAAAATACATACATAGAATTCACAGTACCACAGAATATTCTGAGTTGGAAGGGACCCACAAGTATCATCTAGTCCAGCTGCTGGCCCTGCACAGACAGTCCTGAGAATCACACCGTGTGCCTCAGAGTGTTGTCCAAATGCTCCTTGAGCTCTGTCAGGCAGGTGCTGTGACCGCTTCCCTGGTGAGCCTGTTCCAGTGCCCAGCCACCCTGGGTGAAGAATCTTTTCCTAATATTCAGCCTAAACCTCCTCTGACACATCTTCAGGCCATACCCATGGGTCCTGTCACTGGTCACCGCAGACAACAGATCAATGCACTGATCTGCCCCTCCTCTTCCCCTCACAAGGAAGGTGTAACTGCAATGAGGTCTCTCCTCAGTCTCCTCCAGGTTGAACAGTGTCCTCAGCCACTCCTCATATGGCTTCCGCTCAAGGACCTTCATCATCTTTCTTGCCCTCCTCTGGACCCTCTCTAAGCACTCTATATCATTCTTTTATTGTGGTGCCCAGCACTCACACGAGACTTGAGGTGAGGCTGCCCCAGTGCAGAGCAGAGCAGAGTAGGACAATCCCCTCCCTTGCCTGGCTGGTGATGCTGTCCCTGATGCCCCCCAGGACAGGGTTGACACTCCTGGCTGCCTGCTGGCTCATGTTCAACTTGTCATCAACCAGGACCTCCAGGTCCCTTTCCATGGTGCTGCTTTCCACATCTCATTCCCCAGTCCATATATCCAGGGTTGCCCCATCCCAGGTGCAGAGTCCAGCACTTCCCCTGGTTGCACTTCATATGGTTGGTGATTGCCCGGCCCTCTGATTTGTCGAGGTCTCTCTGCAGGGCTTCCTGACCTTCCAGGGAGTTGATAGCTCCTCCCAATTTTGTATCATCTGCAGACTTTCTAAGTATTCCTTTAAGTCATGCTTCCAAGATGTTTATGGCTACTTGAAGCCAATGAATACCATAATAGCTGAACACATGTCTTGCTAAATTCAGTGAGTATCTGACATGCAAAACAGTGCCAGGGTAGGGCTCACAGTCACATGATGCCTCTGAGACCAAGCAATACCCAATATGGCTAAACCTGAAAAAAAAAATTGTTTTCCAAGAGTATGTTTGGTGTATATATTTGTTGTTATGCTGGGACCTGTGAGATGGAAGCCATATATCTGTATGTGTAGCATAGGTTGTGTCCTTCACCAGGGGTGAACAACCCAAGATATGGGTTAGGGGCTGAGCTGATGGAAAGCAGCTCTGTGGAGAAGGACCTGAAGGTCCTGGTGGACAACATGCTGTCCATGAGCCATGCCCACACCCAAGTGGACAAGAAGACTGATGCGCTCCTGGGATGCATTAGGAGGAGCATTGCTGGCAGGTCAAGGAAGGGTATCCTGCCCCTCTAAGGAGCCCTGGTGAGGCACATCTGGAGTGCTGTGTACAGTTCTGGGCTCCTCAGTACAAGAGAAACATGGAGCTCCTGGAGTAAGTCCAATGGAGGGATACAGAGATGATTAAGCGACTAGAACATCTCCCCTGTGAAGAGAGGCTGAGGGAGCTGGACCTGTTCAGCCTCAAGAGAGACAACTGAGAGGGGACATTATCCATGTTTTTAAGTCTCTGAAGGGAGGGTGTCAAGAAGACAGAACCAGGCTCTTCTTAGTGATGCTGAGCAATAGGATAAGAGGTAATGGGCAGAAACCAACACACAGGAAATTCCACCTAAATATGAGGAAGAACTTTACTCTGCGAGCATGGGGACAGATTGTGCGAAGACGTGTGGAGTCTCCCTCACTGGAGATACTCGAGAACCATCTGGACACAATTCCATGCCATGTGCTCTACGATGACCCTACTTGAGCAGAGAGCTTGGATCGCTGCGGTCTCTTCCAATCTGACCGATTTTATGATCGCCGTTTCCTCTCCCGCCCAACTTGAAGCTGCAGACCTGCGGGAACAGAGCCCGCACAGCCTGGGACCACTGCGCGGGCGGGAGCCCTGCGGACCCGGGTTCCCTGGGGCTGTGCGTGCGCCCAGCCCAGCCCCGGCGGCACGGCACTGCACAGCACCACCCTCCGCAGCCGCAGCCGCAGCCGCAGCCGCAGCCGCAGCCGGAGCCGGAGCCGGAGCCGGAGCCGGAGCCGGAGCCGGAGCCGGTCCCGCCCGCCGCCCTCTCCTTCCCCGGGGCGGTGGAGCTGCCTCGAGCCCGCCCCCGGCGGGGAGTGGCCGGGCCAGGGCCGCTTTCCGCCGGGCGCGGGCCGGGGCCGGGCGGGATGTGGCGGCCGCAGCCGCAGCCCCGGCCGGGCGGTACCGACAGGCGGCGCCGCCGCGGCGGGCCCAGGTGAGCGGGGCCGGGGCACCGCGGCTGCTCGGGGGAAGGGAGGAGGCGGAGGGTGCCCGGCGGAGAGCTCGGCAGGAGCCTCTGAACGCGCAGGGGGCGTGGGGCACCCCTGGTGGGGCCGGGCCGGCAGCGCTGCTCCCCGCTGCAGGGGCCGGGCTGGATGCTGCCCTCGGGCTGGGAGCAGCGGCAGCTCTTGGGAGTCGCTTTGAGTATGGGGAGCATGTACTTGGTGGGGTTTTTTGTTTTATTTATTTTTTTTAATGTTTTTTAAACCCCTAGTATACTGGCATTTATTTCAGTTAATGCAGTCTAAGAAAGGGTCTTGCGACTTTGAGATAACGTAGCTATCATTTTTGAACTCAAAAAATAAGATACTTTGATTTCACTTCAGCCTGTGTGGGCGCAGTTATAGTGATATGAAGGTTAATGGTTTATTTGGTATGGTTTATTTGTTTATTTTTTAAATAACCAACTGCAAAGATGGAAGTAATGGTGCTCTTAGAAAAGTCACCTGTGTTATCTCTCCTGTCCTGGCTCAAGGAGGAAAAAGAAAACTGCCATCTCAGTGGACACTCTGTGTGTATATGCTTTTATAAATAAATGAATCCTACAAGACCATGACCTCTAACGTGGGTGAACTGCTCTCCTTTTCTCTCAGAGCAGTAACAATTAGCTGGTCCAGGCTAGGGCTGCTTATCAAACGGTGGTGATGGCAAAAGGCTGGAGCCAGGGGGAAATTCTGGAAAAAACCACTTCACCTTTCCCAGGACAACTGGGAAAGAAAGGTGTACTTCTCACTAGGTGTGTCTGCTGTCTTTTGAGTTGTTTGGGATACGTGGTTCTCCCAGCTCCATGAGTCCACCAAGACTTTCTGCAAACACTTCAGTCATCCTTGCCAACACTTTAATAGGAAACAGCTCATTCCTGTTTTGGTAATCCATATTAATCTGTGTGTACACGTGCTTGAGTAACTTCTTGCTATGCTTTTGAATTAATTATGCTAGCATCTTCAGAGTTCTGCAGTGAAGTGCTTTTATAATAAAGACTTTCACAAAATATGCTGCAGAAGGTATAGCAGCAAGTGCTGCTGCTAATTAGAAGTAATGATAGTTTTCAAAGAAATGGGTGAAGTCCCCTGGGATGCATTATCTCTTGTTTTGTCCTTTCCTATTGGTTCATTTACTTGTTAATTTGCTATTGGCCTTACAGTAACTCCTGAAAATGGCAAAAGTTCTACTTGTTAAAACTTTTCTTAATGTTTGAATACTAAAGTCCCTTTAATGATGTTGTATGTTCCCCCATCTCATTGCTGAAGTTGAAATTGTTGTGGCTCATTCTGGGAAGGCATTGACGGTGGTTTTCCAGTTGAAGCCCTATTCATAGGGGTTCTAGGCCCTTATGAAACTGCAAAGTAGGGGTGTTTAAAATAAATATGATTTAAAAGATATTTGATTTAAAAGAAAAAAAAAAGCCTGAGTTTAGAGATTTGTGGTTACTTAAAATATTGGGATCATATCAAGTTGAAGGAAAGTACAGGAACCACCAAATGTTTACGTGCAGTGTTTTGTATGCTTGAGATTAGGACTGAATCCAATATGTCTTTTTTTCTTCCCATTGCTTGATACTATTAGAGTTATCAATTTTCTTAATAGTTCTCTTTGAGATTGGGCACCAAAAACGGCATGATCTCATACGTGACATTGAAGATTACAGTGCAGCAGCACTCTGAAAAACAGTCAGAGGCAAGTGTTGTATTGCCACTGGCTTCCTCCCTCTTTAAATTTAGCTAGATCATCCTTTGTTCTCGTCACTATAGTGAAGTCAAAACTTTGGGCCTAAGCTGCTTCTGGTGGAATTGTAGTGGGTTCATGTAAGAAAAGAGGATTTATTAGCATGAGGATAAATTAATTGTGATGAACGGGAGGACAGAAAGCACTGCAAACAATGTTTTGTAGTGACAAAAGCGAAAACCCTGAAGGTTAATTCTGACTTTGTTCACAAATTAGGCACACTTGGTTAGGCTTTTTTTGCTCGCTGTAGCTTGGGCCTTTAACAGCTACTGAACCAGCTGACCTTTCAAGTGCCATTTACTCGAGTGTGTGACGCCTCATGGGCGCTCCTCAGGAGTTATGGTATTTTCTTTTCCCATTTTAGCCTTGTGTTTCTTTGAGTGAATCCCTCTTTCTAATTGAGCAGAGACAGGCTGTGACCTTTTCTGGTTTTGGCCATATTGAATATTAATAAGTCCTGTGGAAAGGGGTTTTCTTACCTCCTTTGCATTATTGTCCTCCAAGGTGAACAGGAAGGGACCTGCAGAGTTGCCATAGTGATTTCCAAGTTCATCCTTAGCATCTTGTGTCTCTTTCCAGAAAGCAGCCCTTTCATGCTGTGTCACTTAGATTAGGATTGAACCTAGGGTATGTTGTAATACTATTCAATATTCTTGAAGGAAAACTGCTGCAAAACCCTTATGTATTCGGAATGAATGCGCCCTTTGTAAACCAGCAGTCACATGAGGAAAACTTGGCCCTCTGGCACTGAACAAAGGCTGCTGTTCCTGTTTTAAGTGTGGTAGTATCCTTTTTTGAAGGTGTTTCCTTAATTCTGTGTAGTGTTAACTAGTTAGCACACCATGTAATTTCCTTTTTTCTTCTCCTTTACCATATAGGTGTAAAGGGAGAAATATCAAGCCTGCAAGCTACTGATGCTGTGGAAGCTAGGATCCACTATGGATGTACTTTGTTTGCTAAACATAAGTTTTCTGTATGGAAATTGAATTAGCTGTTGACATGGAGTTACTTCCCTATTTATTGATGCTGAGAATGCGAAGTGGCTTAATGAGTAATCTGAAGTCTGCAGGCAGAGGGGTGAGATCATGTGCTTTCCTCAAGTAGGGTTTCTTTGTTCAGTGTGATTCCTTTGGGACTTGCAGAATTTGGATCCTGCCTCCCCTTTGTACGTACTGTAAAATGCTGCTTGCTGTGTTTCAGACCCTCCTTCATCTCACAGCCAAGCTTCCTTCCAGAACACCTCTTATTATCTCTGTGTGATATATTTCTAATTGGAGCCCAGCTGTCTAATGAGTATGATCAATGGTGCTTTCTGATTTTTCTCACCACATCCTCCCTTACCCTCTTGCTGCCTTACACATAGGTCTCTTCGTCATGTCACACCGCTGTCAGGGTAAATTGTCTTGTTACTCTGCTCTTTTTGCCCTCTGTCACTCCGTTTATTCATACCACTGACAAGTGAAAAAAAAAACCCAACTAAATTAGACTTTACCTTGAATAGTAAATATTTACTACGTAAACAGCTGTGTACTCAGAATAAGAGTTGGAAAGTGGAAAATATGTTGCTTAATTAGCTCCTTTAAAGTTGTATGCACTACCTGTGTTTATGGATTGAATGAAAGAGCAACCAAGTCAGACCTACAGCTGAACAAAAATTTGTTAAACACCCTGTATGCTCTTAGATTATAAAAACTCTTTGGGAAAGAGCTGTGCGGGAAAAGTGGCTCCTTGAAATTAAGAGCAGAGTGGATGTGGCATATGTGACCTTTTTCTGTTCTCTGCAATGGCTGAAGAGTTGGTTGTTTGGAGGGGTTTAATGTGCTCTTGTTGAAAGTTTTCCTTTGCTGGGCTGAGAGGTCAGTGGGGCAGGAGACCATTACAGAGGAAAATCTCTTAGTAGGGGGACTTTGAGGCAACCTGTGGAGTGAAAAGTCAAGACGTTGATAGTGAGTATTGTAAAACTAAATAAAATGAAAGGGTTAGTGTCTGTGAGAGAGGCAGGAACTGGGAGTTGATACCATTAGATACCATTTTCTGAATTGTTTTGCAAGTCTCCAGATCTGTGTAAGGTGAGGGATGTGGCACTGGTGTAGCTTTTCAAGACCCTGCTTAATGGTGAATAATAATACTAATGGAAAATTAGAATCAGATAATAGTGATGTTTTGAATGTGTCTGTAGATAATGAAGTCTGTCAATGGCTTCACAACTTTATTGATTAATGGGGTAAGCACCACAGTCCCTAGCTCAGCTTATCTGACAGCAACTTGAGTTTAAATCACCAGTCTGATGATGGTGAAAATCATCAGATTGGTCTGAAAATTATGCTTAGAGCAATAAAAGAAACAATTTTTAACATCTTTTTGTTTTGCTTTTGGGAAGCCATCAACTCTCCAGAGAGCGTGGGAAGGGGAAGAATAGTTTTTTCATGATAGTAAACTGCTTTCTTGCTGTTTTAGTGGGATACTTTAAGTATTTTGTTTCTATTATGGTGGTGAGCATTCTTCCCACTGACATAGCAGCTTAGTCTTACGGGTTATCATTACTGCAGATATGCAGGCACTTGGAGTGGTGCTGGAGGAGATTACTTGCAAGGCCAAATGCTTATAGCCACAGGCTTTTCCTTTATGTTGTGGCTATCTAATTCTTGTGGTTGGTTGTTCTCCTTCCTCCACACATAAATGTTCTACTTCAAGGAAACACCATGAGGTTCAAAGAAAGGAGCATCCCTGAGTCTGTTCAGGGTGGTAAATTGAGGTAGCCTCAGCTCCATAAAATATCTGAATTTTTGTTTCAAGAGATAGGCTGATCATATGAACTTAATTTCTCCCTTTGTTAGAAAGTATGTCTTTGGGGACAAGAGCTTTCCATTCTCTGTTAGGATTTTGGACAAAGATGGTTACTGAGGCAGAAATGAGATGGAATTTCATGGTGCTGGTCTAAGTTTCAGGTGCTTCCTGTTGCTAATGGTCCGTGGAGATCGTGGTGATGGAAGGGAATGGGCAGCACAGCTGTTTGCCGGGGCTTGGCTTTTCCCATTGAATGAGTAGTGCATTAACCCATCAGTATTTACATTAATAGCTCAGACTGCCTGTGTTGCATTCCCAGCTCTGCTCCTGAAGAGCCATAGGCACACCAGTCCCAGGAGGGTGTGACATGCAGCTGCTGAGTTGGGTGATACTTTACATTGCTGTAGTAACATTTCCTTGCTGTTAACATCTTTTTGGTTCTGTGTCTATGGTGGGAGCAACATGTGTAGGGTACTGATAGCTGTGCTTTGGCAGTGACAGGGGCATGATGTGCTCTTGGGTGCCTTGGATGGTCCCAGGCTGTGCTGCCACTGTAGTGGGACAGCAATGTTTTAGCAGGGCACCATGCTGAAACTTTGCTCCTGTCCTACCAGAATCCTTGTTTAGGAGAGCGGGACATTTTCATTTGCTGAGAGCAGTGAAAATCTTGAGGAGACCCTCACTGAAATTGTGTAAGAAGGATCTGATTACTGTTGCCTGGGGTGTAGAACCAGAGCAGCTGATCCTCTGTGTGGTTTCGCTCCCAAAGTAGTTAATAATCAACAGGTATTGTGTTTCCCTTTCCCCTGGAGAGCCTGAGCATGGTCATGGTGAGAGAGCTGCTGTAGTGTTCCCACACTTGTGGCCTGCTGGGGACTTGTACAGACTTGGCTGGGAGAGAAGAGCTGCTCCAGTTAATGGTTTCCTCTGAGCAGTCCATCACAACTGGCTGTCTGCTTCCTGTGAGAATGAAGACTGGGGGAAAATCCAGTTTTGCCAGGGGGTCTCAAGTTGCTGTAAGCTAAGAAAAGATCAGCTTCAACTTCTTTTTTTTTGTATGCAGTGAACACTAGCAGTAGGGTACTTGTTCTTTTAGCTAATTGAGAATTTTCCTACTGTGGTGCCAGCTTTTGCCAATGACAGAATTTTCCATGGGATCATCTGTTCCAGGGTCAAGTTAGGATCTATTTCATGTTAGCTAAGCCCACCTTGAGTATAGCTATGATGCAGATTTTCAGGAGTAGATTTGTTACTGTCTTTTCTTTTGTGAGGCAGGACTGACAGGTAAAAACCAGCATTGCTGTTTTGGGAAGAATAATCCATAAGACTTCTGATTGCCCTTTGTGAAACCATCTAGCTTGCCCTTTTGTACTTCAAGGCTTTGTGTTTATCTTTTAGAGTGAGGTTAGTAAGTTTTCCATCTTTCGGTTAAGTAGGCAGTGTATATTCATGTAATTCACTTTCTGAGTTAATTTCATTTTATTTTTAAATGATTTATCTTTGTTACGAGTAGTGAGCATGGTGTGTAGCAGCTGTTTTGCTGTGTTTCTGGTGAGTTTGGCATGGCACTGAATTTCTTGATGTGAGTCCAGTCTTTTCTCCTGGATCTGGATGCACATGCACTTCTTGTGTTACTGCTCCATGTGCTGCCATACCCTAGTGAAACTTTGTGTGCTTTGCCTAGTCGTAGCACAGTTGGAAGCTGGAAGCCTGGGTATTAAGTGTGACCCTTGTAAGTTTAGACTGGCTGTGGTTTTAATGCTGAGGGGCCAGTATAACTCTTCAGTGCAACCTATGAGAAGTACATAGGGTTGCTGTCTTTCCTGCAGGTCTCTTAGGAGTAATTGTTCTAGGTGTTAGTTGGCTAAAGGTGATCTCTAATGGCTTGGAAATCATTATATAAAATACGAGAGGAGTTTTTAAAAGGATGATTACAAGGCAGGGGGCAAGTAGGGAATAATACCAGGAGTAATAATAATCAAAATCAAGCAGACCAGGTGAAGACAATGCTGAGGATATAAGGAATTCTGGGTAGCAGCCTGTGTACATATTTTGAGCACCAACATTGCTAAAAAGTGGAAGAAGAAAGAGACCAGCCCCCTGAAATTTCTACCAAACTAAGAAGGAGAAGATATAGAAATAACTGTTTGCTGTTTAACTCAGTTACAGATAAGGTATAAATCTCTGGCACAGTTTTGGCTGATACATCTGTGTGGCAGAGTATTCAGGTGTGACTTTTTACATGCTCATGTCATAATCAGACTTCACAGACTGGATAGGGTAGAGGCAGTATTCCCTGGGCAGAAGTGGTCTTCCGCCTTCCTTTGCTGGGAAATTTGTGAGACAGGCAGGTTTTGCTGCAGCTGTTCAGACGTGATGTCAGTTTTTTTGTGTGTAATGCCCTTGGCACCATTTAAGGGATTGTTTTTGAAAGGCAAGTGTCTTCAGAGAGTTGTAGTCTCACAGATGGCTCCATCTTGTCTTCCAGTTGGCAAGCAGCCTAGGAATAAGTATCAAAATAATTTTTAATACAGCAAAGAGAAATGCTTGCCAATATTTGTACAGCCAATAAAAAGCCTCAGTAATAAAGATTTTGTGAAATAACTGCGATAGATCAAAGTGACATTTAAGTGATGCTTATGAGCATCATTTAATCGCCAGCTAACTGCTGTAGGCCTGCTGCTGTGGAACAATTGGAGTTCCTGTGTTATGCTTTAGTGTATCTGTCTTGCTTAAGGCCCTGACCATCACAGAAGCTTGTAATTTCTCTCTCTCTGTGCGAATGATGGATGCTTAAGTGCTGTTTGAGAACTTATTTATTTCTAGTATTGAACTTTATTGTGAATTTTCTTTATAGAAAGTGAGCTGTTTTCAACTTCCAGGATGTGATGGAACTATTGTTTGCTAACTTCCCGTGACTCCTTTCTGAAGTTATAAATGGGAGAAGTTGCTTTCTTGCAAGGTTGGGTGCATCTCCACAGATGAAACTCTTGAACTTTTGTTGTGGGTATAGTTAATTAGTGAAATACTGCAAGTCCTGAGACATGTATTTAAATCTTAGAAGTATGTTAGGATAGTTTGGGTTCGAGGGAACCTCAGGTGATTTCTGGTCCAATTCCCTGCTGTAAGCAGGACTGACTCTGGGGTTGTGTCAGGTTGCTCAGAGCTTTTATCTTGCTGGGCCTTGAAAACCTCCAAAAATAATACAGCCTCTCTGGGTAGCCTTCTTCACTTCTTAGCTGCCCACAGGGTGAAAAAGTTTTTCTTTGTATCCAGTTTCCCATTTTTAATTGTGCCCATCTCTTTCTTGTCCTGCCCCTCTGCACTGCTGTGTATCGATTGCTGTCATCCTCACTATTGTTATGCAGCCTCTTCAGAGCATTGCTACTAGAAGAGGGTAATTAGAGTAATTTCTAACCTCTTAGAAGTCTTAGAGTAGCACACTTGCATTCTTTGATCTGCTTTCCTTCCTACAGCATAAGATAGCACTGTACTTCTGAAATTTACTGTGGCTGCAAATATGTCTTCATGCCCAAAGAGGGCATTCTAACCTTAAAGATGTTCTTAGTTCTGCCTTGCTGGCTTTCTCTGGTACAGTCCTTGCTTGTGACCCAGACTTTAAGGTAATTTAAGACATTTCATATGTTTTTGTTCAGTGAAGCACTATGACACTTTTATTGCTCAGAAATGAAAATCTCAGTCTTCTCAGTATCTCTCATGGTTGTGTTGTCATCTCTTTGTTTTTGTAAGGCTAGTCATGTGAGGTGTTCCTGCTCACAGAGGGCTGAGAGAGAGGATGTTTTTTAGGTTGAGCAACTATGGCAAGTACATTCAAAATATTGTGAGTTTTCCTTTCTGCCTAGTCAGGAGGCAATTCAAAAGGTTTCCAACATAAAAAGCACTGTTTCACTCAGTAGTTAAAGGAGCCTGTCAATTAACTGTCTATGTCTGTAGACTATCTTAGTGGATTTACTTGACACAGATATTTTAGGAATCTATTTTCCAGTCTCAGATCTCAGATTTGTTTAGATTTGGAGTCCAAAAATGTAAACAGGTGCAAGTTGTTACAGACAGAGACCTCTAAATATGATGTTTGTATTTGCTTCATGTTTCTGGTGAAAAATGTAAGTTAACCTGAGGTTTCCAATAAAAATTCACCAGACAGAATAGCTTTATTGCAGGATCTGCCTCAAGGGGACCTGCAACTCTTAAGGTTTCATAGCTTAGATAACATGAAATTCAATCTGAGTGATTATTTTAAATCTCCAACCTTTTCCATGAAGACAGGAGTTCTAAAGGTACAAAGCTTCAGGTGTATTCTGATAGTGAAAATACTTAGCTGTCTTTCAGGAGTCCTGTGTTAGTCCTTTGTTCTGTCTTGGGCGTGCTTTGTGGCTGGGATCAAGTTGTGTAATTTCTCACATGGTCTGCTTCAACCACAAAGCCAATGCATCAGATTACTGCTGTACCTGTACTCATGAGATCAAATGTCTCTGAAATTCATTGCTTTCCTTGAAAGGAAGCTACAGCAGTTCTGCCTGCTACTTCTTAATAATAATACTTGTCAGGAGTATTGTGTGTAAACCTGAAAGTGGCAGAAGAAATTCCTAATTACACAGGGACCTATCCCATATACCTGAAAGGATTTGCAAATATGAGCTACCTCACACAGGACCCTGCTGATCCTGGATTATGAATTCAGGTTTTCTAAAGCAAATAATATTGCTTTAGAATTGGAAGTAATGAGTTAACAATCTGTATTTATTCTGGAGAACGATCGGAATGACACTCAAACTTTTCCTCTGCCAAGCTTTTTGTTGCTGAAGCAGATCTGTTCAGGTGTGTGTCTTTAACACCATATGGTATATTCTGCACCTTCTTTATCCCCTTAAAATGCTAGGATGGATCTTGAATATATTGACCTGAAAAACTGTTCACTGGTTTATTCTTTTAATACAGAAAATATTTTTGAGAGGTTTGATTTTTGTGTTGACTTATTTATTTATTTAACTTGAAGTATTTTGCTGAAGACTTTGTTTCAGTGCAATATCCTGCAAAGTCCCTGGCACCCAAGAAACAAGCTATGTCATATAGGGGTACAATTTCTTTGAGGATGAATGCTGTGCTTTCGTTTACTTTGGTAATAAAAGTAGTGGGTAAGGTTCAGTGAAAGGTGGCAGATACTGTGTGTTTGTACTTAGGCAGTGGTAGTTAAGTGAATCACAAACAGCATGTGACAGAAATATGTTAAACTTCTGGCAGAAGTCTGTGCTTTTGTTGAGCAGCATAGACATGTGTTAGTAAGAGTAGCCTGTGTTATTAGCTAATGTGTGTTAGCCCAGGGAGAATGTCAGAGTAAATTGTGACAGGTAATTGTCTTGATTTCCTAGGCATGAATAGCAGTGATTTACAGTCAGGGGAAAGAAGCTCTCACAAGAGTGTTTTCGCTGAGATGATCTCTAAGGGGATGAATGGAGTCAGTGTGCCTTTAGAGTGAGGTTTGGTTTAGATTGTCATACAAGCTCTGTGTGCTGTGAAAGATGTAAAAGAAACCCTCAGCCAAAAAGCTGAGCAACTGGAGGGAAGCAATGAAATCAATGAACACAGCTGAAGTGGGGCTCTGCTTCCTTTAAATGCACCCAGAAAATTCTGAGCCCTGCTGATGGGCAGTGTGAAGCAGGAAGGCTCTCCACCTAGGAAGGGATGGAGTGGGCTGAGGAGGTGGAAGGCCTGGAAGCTCATGTGGGGAGGATTTTTGGGGGTAAGTTGAGACATGCTTGTTTGCTGTTGTGAGAGAAATGCTGTTAGGGGAGCTTGTGCATGTTGGGGTTGTGACCAAAAGGAAAGATTGGAAAGGACCTGAGAGGCTGTATTGCAGAAATTGGTATTGGCAAAGAGAGTATCTCTCTTTGGCTTGGAACACTATTCAGGAGCTTTGTGGATGGTTATCGTTCTAGGCTGTGAAGTGTGACCTGTCCAGAGTTTTTGTCAAAGCTCCAGAGTAGCAATTGGAAAGATTCTGGATCAACTCTCACTTGAGGAGGAAAGAGCCCTTGGTTTGGAAGGAGTAGCTGGGTGATTGAAATGCAGTGAAAGTGGGTGTAAAAGCAGGCAGGGTTTGATGGCAGCGGTGGAAAGCATGTGCAGTGTTGATACTAGCAGAATTAGGATGGAGACAAAAATGAGTGAATGACAGTCAAAGTAGATTTGTTAGTGTTGGTGATGTCCTCCCTCAGTCTAGGGTCTGACTGGCTGCTGCTTGACTGTATTCTTTGATCCTTGTCTGCTTCTGGTGGCCATGGCTTTTGAAGGTGTGTGAGTGGCCCTTGGTCCCGTTGACTCTTTGGTCTGCAGTCCTGGTGTGAGGTGCACGGGGTTACTCTCAGCTCCCGCCTGGAGCTGAGCAGGCAGATCTCCGTGTTCCTGCCATACCTGGTGATGTGGGATGGAAATAGCAAGTTTGGCCTCTAGTGCCAGGGCTCCTACATAGAAAGTTATGGAGAACTAAATGTCTAGTGCTGGTGGGTGCCTCCTTTGAGTGCTCTCCAGCTGTATATTGAGGCCTTCTCAACCTCTGTGTTGATAGCTGTTGTCCCTCTGTGCTGCCGCATCTGCTAAATTCTGTAGTTCAGTGCAATTACTTTCTAGAGAGAAGCTCTATTCCTTACTGGAATGTTAATTTTCTAAAAATTTGTTTAAAAGATATCTGACTTGCTCTAGTGATTTCTGACCCACTGTATTTAGAAGGAGCTGTGATTTCTGCTAGAAGTGTGGTTAGTGTTCTGCTGCTGTTTCAGCAATCTGTGCTATAGTATTTCTTCCATAGCCTATTTATAGATAATCTCAGAATTTCATCTGAACAACCTACTTTTCTCCTCTATGCTAGAGGAAAAGGATATAGCTGACGTCTTCACTTTTGTGTTCTGGGGCCCAGTAAAACAAACTTCCAGCTTCTGTTTTGTCTGTCTACAGCCTTGGGTAAGGGTTGTAAAGGTCAAGCCATATTCTCAGTGAAGATCTCAAAAGGGGTATCATGTGTGTCTTTCCCATTTGCCAGTGAAGGTCTCCGAGGGAGCTGCACTCTGCTTGCTGGAGCAGAGGTTCACCCCTCCCAGGCTGTAACACCTGCAGGCTGATGATGCTGAGCAGTCTGCTGGCATTTGGCAAGGACTTGCACTGAAGCTGCTTGTGCAGGCATTGAGGACAGGAGGGTGGAGCTGCAGGCTGTGCCTCGTGGGGCCACTGGAGGATCTTCATCTCGCCACTTGGAGCAGCAGTTTGTTGTCAGCTGGCAAAAGTACTGCTCACACAATTGCTGCTGCAAAGAACACCTGAGTGCAGAAATTCTGTTGGAGCTTGAAGAGCTTCAGGGCTTCATGTAAAGCCCAGAGACTTTGTTTTCAGGGGAGCAGGGAGGGGGAGCAGCACCACTTCTTTGCCTTTCTCCTAGCTACAGGTTTGCCTCATGTCCTGTGCATTGCTGTAATTGCAGTTTGTGTTTGTGCCTGGCTTTTGCAGTGTCTTGTATTTAATCTGCATCCTGAGGTGCTGTGCTTTCTGTGGGAATTTGGTGGTCAGCTTTCCTGATGTCTGGAGCTCCATTCCGTGTCTCTTCTTGCCTAGACAGCATGGACTATGCATCTGACAGCCTGACTGGGGCTACAAGGTGAACTTCCTTCAGCAGGCAAAGGAGGAGCATTTGTCCTGGGACTTTGATGTTAAATTATAAAGCTAAAAACCTTCTGACTCCTCACCCTTGGCAATACAGGAGCTGCCACGTTGTTTTATTTTCATTATATGTGATCACTACTGAGCTGTTAAGAGAAAATTACTTTCTATTTCAGTAAACTCAATTCTGGTTTCAGACTGACTGTGCATCAGATGCTTAATTTGGAACCCACTCTCTTGGTGAAATTAAAAATTAAAATCTCCAAGCTGGAGAATTCAAACTGTGCTTGAATTAGAAAATGACTGCTGTCAATGTGCTCTCACACTTCACTTTTTAAAAAATTCCTTCTTCCCCTCCCCCCTGATGAGTTTTATATTAGAGTCTTGCTGTAGATAATCTGACTGAGCAGAAGTAGTGGGAATCCACACTGTCACTCTGTAGACAGAGTGATGAAAGAGAAGTGTGGTGTGTTAAGTAGACCATTTTTGAAAAGAACTGCTGTGTACTGATTTCATAGTTTCATGAGTGTTTGATGGAATGATTTTATGGGATATGACTGCAAACCCATTAAGTGTTTGCAAATTAATTTATGACCTAAGGAAACTACACAGTTACTATGCAACATCCTTGCTCCTCTATTTCTGTGTAATATTTAAAGCTGTTGTCAGATCTTGACTGAAAGAATCAGAGAGTTCTCTCCACTTAAGAGATTTGCATGGATTGCCTCTACAGACTTTTGTATTGAAACTGGGAACAAAAGAGATTTTCCCTGGGAAGAACAACAAAACTTACACCCACACCCCACCTCCTGAAATAAGCTGTTGTGAATATTCTCTGTAGGCTTGCAACTTGTGTGTCCACCTGCCTCTTTGGAAGGTGGGTAAATTATTCTCAATAACTTAACTATGAGTTAAAAAGAAATTTGCCCACAGGTTTGGAAAAAATTGGGCTGGGTATTTTTGGGTAAGTGTCTTCTCTTATTCACTATGCTGAAGGTACCCAGTGCCGGTACTGGCTTAGTTTTCCAAACCTGGTTGTGTTCATCCTTGGGATGTTTTGTTGCTCAACAGATGGGCTGACAGGATGGATCCCTGAGCTGGGTGTAGGGTTAGTGGGGAGCTTGGGAGCTGTTCTGTTAGGCAGCTGGTGGTGTGAGTTTGGCAGTTCTAGCTGGCCAAGGCAGGTATCAGTGTGTTGAGTGAAATACATCCGTGAATTGTGTCAGGAGGTTTGGAGAATTATTGGATTGAGGCTGATCAACCAGAGATGAATTTGGAAAGTGAGTTCTAGTAACAAATATGTAATTAAGGAAGGGATGATTGTTACTGACATGGGAAGTGTTTGTTATTTACCAACTGACTTTTTGGTAGACTTTTTTTTCTTTCTTAGTGTTAAGGCTAGACCAAGTTTAAACTGTTTTTTTTTTTTTTCAATTTTATTTTTATTTCTTGAGGTCTGAAAAATTTGATGGCTGTATTAATATCAGCTGATGTGATTCTAATTCTAGAGAGATGTGCTGTAATTTCATCAAATGGCTTAAAAATGAGTTGTTGCATTAAGGAGGTAAGTGGCTTGATTGTGACAACTCAATGACATGCATTATGGGAGTGTGTCAATAAAAACACAATTATTTAAACCCTGGCTAAAGAAGAGCATTTTGGCTTTTACAATGCTCAACTCTTTGAAGTGCTTTTTAGTGGAGAATGGAAACTGACATGCATTTAATGACCTCAGAGGATATGTTATTTACGATATTTTGGAAATCTAACAGTTGAGTAACTGTACCCAGTCTGTTACCTTAGAAATCACAGGAAACCTTGGTGAGGAAATAATTTGTATCATTTTATCCAATACAATGTAACTCAGCAATTCTTCCCTGTGTAGATACACTTTATAAAACTTTGGATAAACCACAGTTACAGTTAACACTCAGTAGGTGAGATGAAAAAGCTGAGCATGACCTTTTAATTTTAGGAGTTACGAAAATCTTTATTCGAAAGTGACTTTCTTTGAAAGCTTGTTTGTGCAAAGAGGTGGTACTTGTTTGTTTCAACATAGGCCGTGTTGAGATCGGTGCCATCTTATTTGGCATATTTAGTGGCGTCTTTGAAATTCAGTAAATGAGTCAAACTGTAACTGATTAGGAACGTGCAGCATTTTACATATTTCTGTGACATAGGAGCTGCACAGTAATGGTTATTGTCATGTCAAATTTATCTCCAAGAATGGTTCATTTTTGTTTCTGATAGGTTAAACATTTATGTGTGCATGTTTGTAAATAATAAATATGTGGAACTCACTTACTTTGTGTACAGTTTGATGCAGGTGTTTGGGACTACTTTAAGAGAAGCAACACTACAGAAATTGCTTGGAGCAGTGCTTTGATAGTTGGCTTTGAATATGACCAAATACCTTTTCTTCCACATCACAGTTACCACCCACAAGTGCTCTGAGGATGAATTTGTTATTCTAATACAAATGAACTGTGTATAATATTGGTTGTATTCAAATAGCTGAGCTACCTTTAAAACTGCATCTATAATTTCTCGCTTTCAGGGAGCGCTTAAATGACCTTGCAAGCATTCTGCATCACATGCTTATAGCAGGAGTGAGAAGGTGATGGCATCAGAGTTTCTGTACTGATCTATACAATTCTACCGGAATAACAAAAATTGAAGATATTTACACCTTTTCATCCACAGATGCTGTTAGAACATTTGGTTCTGAGCTGCTACTTTTGTGGCTGAGAACAAAGACTGATGATCTGAAATAAATTAGATTACTGTTTTGCTGTCCTTTGGTGTCAGGCTGGGTACAAGAGAATGTGCTCTTTCCATCAGGAAATGCTCTTAGGCTTCACCGGTCCCTCTTTCACCTCACTTGGTGCAACTAAGATGTGAACAATGTGACTTTACAGCAAGAGACTCTTTTCTTTTTCCCTCTGCTCTGGATCTGAACAGCTATTGTACATGAAATGTTGATCACCAGGAAAGATTGCTGTGGTGAAAGAGCTGTTAAGAATATTTCTGAGCTTTCATAATTTGAATTTGAAGTAATTTGCACATATCTGCCATTAAATATATGTGACATTGTCTTCTAAGATTGTAAAATATAGATTTTAAAAATTTGATTTTTATTATTACTATTGAAAGGCTCTTCCATTTGTAGATTTCTAAATGTGTGTCTCATACAATGTTTGACACACTGTAGGGTAGGGTTTTTAAATTGCCTTTGGTTGTTTTCATTTGGATAATTTTGTAGTGAATTGCCAACAGTTATTTGATGTTCTTCAAACTGAGATGACAAGAATTTAAGGCCTGTCTTTTTATTTTGTAACAAGCCAGCTGAATTGGTTCAGTGTAATTTCTCTGACAGGCAGACAAGGCAAGCTATGGTTGGGAGGCTATGCAGAGAAAGTTTATAGAACTGTATCTCAGATAATAATGTAATGTAATAATAAACAACTGAAATTATTCCAGTCTTGAGAACAGGGGCATGGCACCAGGTTAAACAATGCCCAAACAGTACACCCAAGGCAATAGAACCTTCCTGGCTGGGCTTTGTGATGGCTGAGTGATGGCTGTGAGTGCTCTCTAGCTGGACCTGGAGATCAGGCTTCCCCTTATCCTTTGGGCAAGGTGAGAGTGTCCATGTTCATGTCAGTCCCAGCTCTCTCCACTCTGCCTTGCTCTCAGGGGCAGCCACACTGGGGCCACATTGCAGCTCTCTCCCTGTAGCATCCTCTGGATGCCTCGTGGCTTGGCCTAACTCTCCTCCTGGGCATTCAGAGTGTAACTCTGCTCTGGTATCCAGGTGAGTGGTTTGTGCTGCTGGATGGACTCACCAGGAGGGGGACCTGGAGTCCATGAAGGAGCAGAATGCCAAACCTGTCTAGAGGCTGTCTGTGAACCTTGTGAGGAGCACAGAGATGTGTGGGCTGTGTGTGATCTCATTCAGGACACTGGAATTGGACCCCTTTGGCTCCAATAATTTTTAGAATTGCATCCAGTTCACTTGGTGTGAATATCTAATGTTGTGGCTGATTTAAACCTTATTTACATTGGCTTAGTTTAAATTTGGTGTTTAAAGAGCTCTAACTGTCTGTCTACTTTAGAAATTCATAGTGACTTAGTGAGATCAATTTTAAACTGATTTTAATTAAACCGGAGAACCTTTTATGTTTTTACAGATGAGGCCTTTTTAAATGGCCATGGACTATATGCAGCCTTAGAATGACTCTGATGCATGACTGATTTCTTCTGCTGAAGTAAAATTTAGCCTATTGTTTTGTATATAAACCAAAAGAATGAAATTTTAAAGAACATTCTGTTCAGTTTTTGTTCCCTTGCTCTGAGAATGATTCCTGTTTGTTAAGACTTCTATTAAATTACTCCCAGAACAGCATTTTGCTGTCTTTTTATAGTAGACAGGCTGATGGACTCCATGACCTTTTTTACTTCTGATTTCTGTGATGCTTTTTTTCCTCAGACAAAAGAGAATATAAGAGAGTGCTGGGATATTCTAATTTATGGTGATAGGAAGCAGAATACAGGGGCTTAACTGCAGTCCCATGGTGAGATGTGCCACTATTCTAGAATATAGAAAATGTATAAATTGCTTTTGTTGGAGGTTATTTGGAGAGAATGTAATGAATGTTGGGAAAATTCTCCTGGGAAGTTTTGGTTCAAATGCTTAAATTCTTATATAGGATGTCATCATAGTGAGGTGTGTATGAGGCCTGTGTTAGGAGCTGCTGAGGAATTTAGATTATGCGCATATCCATCAATGTAAAAACTGACAAAGGATTGTGATTAGAGAGGAATGTTAAATGTAAAGAAAAAAAATCAGAAGCTTGTGTTTTTGTAAGGGCTCTGTGGGGGTGATATGAATATTTCCAACATCCAGTTGATTCTGTTTCTGTCAGTAGAGGGCAGCTAATAGAGGGCATAATTCAGCTAGGCATCAGATCCCCTTGAAGAGTGATTCTGGCAAATAGGTGCAGTCAATATCTTTTTGTGTTACAAAATGGATGATAGTGCAGACCTTGTATTCCCATTGATTCTCATTGTACAGGACAGAAAAATGGAACACCTTTTAACTAGCAGTAAACACATGAGAGAATGAAAGTAGTCATCATGTAATCTTTTACCAATAATGCATATATAAAAATATACAGAAAACAATTAAATTCCCATCTCCCAATTTTAATGTTTACTGTGGTATTTTTATCTTGTTTGCGTGGGGTTTTTTGTTTGTTTTCCTGTCTCTGCAAACAACAAATTTATCTTTTCGTCTGTGTAAGTAAGGTATGTGTAAGGAAATCAAGTTACTGAGCAGAGGTTCCTTCTTAATGATATTAATACTTTAGTAATGCTACAAATTAATAATTTTCTAGGATTGGTGATTCTTCATGCAAAGCTTTTCCTTCAACTTTACATTTGGACAATAGGTAGTATCATAAATCTAAATGACAACTTGTGCAGCATGTCATTAGACCGACATCTGCAACCACAGGGTGCTACAGTTGTATCTGTTATGGCAGCAGAGCCTGAGCCATTTGCTACTCATAGTGTTAAAACATGGGCATGGGCACAAGAAACTGAACAAAACCTCTTTGTGATCATGGTTCTCACATTGCGGGTGCAGATTCAGTCCTATCTTAGATGTGCTTGTAAGTCTGAAATCAGTTTGGATCAGAGAAACTTAAACCGAGTTTCTGCTTCAGCGTGCTGTTAAGCAAGTTGAGAATGGGAAAGCAGAGTGATATAATGGAAAAGCAGAGTGATATTGTGAATAGGGGAGATGGTTGTACATTGATACCAGGTTTGTGTCCTGATGGAGGAGCTTGTTAGTGAGCTTGCTTAAAAACAGGCGCAAACCCTTTAGAAGGCGAATGAATACACAGAGTGTTCTCTATCTGCAGTATGGTCAGTGTCTGTGTCTTGTTGAAATGGAAAACAATACGCTGCTTGAAATTTCAGAAATAGCTATTTTCAGATACCACAGTATGTTAAGCCTAGAAAACTGCAGAAACACTTACTGAGTTTTTCTCCCCTCCCAGTTGATCGCCAGCAATTAATGCCAGCGGGCTCTCTTCGTACAAAGAAGCTGGCAAGAAAACCTGGATACATGAGGCCAGAAGCTCAGCGACAGATCGAGTTCCAGTCCGCGGGTGCCTGTGCAGGGTGCAGCCCAGCAGAGCTCCAGCATGGCAGCCAGCTCTGCGGAGGCCCCCAGGGCTGTGCTCTGCACAGACAGTGCCAAAATGACTTGGAGTTCCTGCGCTGTAGTGCAGCGAGTAGTGCTGTAGCTCCTGCTAATGGGGTGACAACCTTGGCCGCTACTGGGAACGCTCCAGGATGCTGTGAAAATCTTTCCTGTTGCAATGGTCCACGGTCAGATAGCACAGGGACAGGGGTCTGCCCTGCTGCCACAACAGGCAAAGGAGATGCTTCTGCTGTGTGCTGTACGTGGCAGAAAAGCCGCGGCACCAAAGTGAGCAAGCCCCCAAACATGTATGCTTTGGATCAGACAGAAGTGAATAACAACTGTGAATATCAAAATAGAGATGGTATTTCTCATTCTGCCGGTGCACAGGATAGCTTTAGATCAAGTTTCAGCTTCATACAGCTCTCCCTGAACGCAGCCTCTGGAGTAAATGATGTGGAAGGCAAATCTATTGAGGAAGATGAGATTGTTCTGCATCCCAAAACCACAGGCAATCTGCAGAAGCCAGAAGAGATGGCACAAACTCATGAGCACTTGGGAGATTTGTGTTGCTCCTCCAGTTCTGGTGAAGATTTGCAGCATGAACGTGAGAGCCCAGTAAATAACAAATTACAGGACTGTGAGTCTGTCTCTCTCTTGGATATAGATGCAACATTTTCATATTCTACAGATTCCTCGGATGCAGCATCTGCTGGCTCTTCTGTCACCTCAGGCTATGAAAGTAGCTTTACTGTCAGTGACCATAACTGGGATACTTTGATGAAAAAATATGAACCGGTGCTACAGGATTGCTTGCTTGGCAACCGCAGTAATTTAAAGGTCAGTAGTCTCACTTTGTTTTTGATACCTTTTCCTCAAAACATTTTATTTGTAGTGCCAAAATCAAAGTTTACATAGGAGTTCAGATACTACAGGCTTTTGTGGCCTTTGTTCAGAGTTTTACAGTAGATCTCTGCATGATAAAAATGAGATAACAGGATTTGTTTGGTTCTTTAAAAATAGGTGATATTTTTGCAGTACCCTATTCTATGTTCTGCTGAAACTTTAATCCTCTCATTTCTAACATCACACATCAGTTTCTGACTTCAGTAAGTACCATTTCTTTTCACAGGTGGCTGTTTTGTCTGCAGTTTGGGTTATAAGTAGTATAAAATTAGGAGGTGGTAAGAACTCTTGAAGTATCATGATTTAACAACACTAAGCTTTTTAACTGGAAATGTTGAAGTTGAGCCAAAGACTTCTAAGAATTAGGCAACTTTGTGAAAGTAGTGTGTAATCTGATAAGTGATCTCCCCACGTGAAGACAAAGGAGGGTCAAGTCCCTCTCTGTCTCCAGCTGGGAACTGAACCTTTTTTTCTTTTCCCCTTCCACCCTAGAGGAGTAGTGGGCTGGTGAGTCAGGAGTCTTTTTGCATATATGTATGTTCCTACATTTATACCTACAGTGTATACAGGCAGTGTCATTTCACTGTGCTCTTTGTAGGAGCGGGGTGGGGAAACTTTAGGAAGGATCATCTGTGTAATATTTTTATGGTGGTAGCGTGGGCATTCTGAGCTTACCTGATCAAAGGAGCCAAGTATTGGCTTTATTGTGCACACAGGAAACATTAATCTAGAAATTAATATGGACACAATGGATTGTACTAATTTGTTCAAGGTGTACTGAACAAATGATAGTGGCATTTTTTTTTTGAGTTGTTTGGGTTGTTTTTTGTTTTGTTGGGTTGTGGTTTTTTTTTTTTTTTTTTTTTTTTTTTTTTTAACAACACTAAGCTTTTTAACTGGAAATGTTGAAGTTGAGCCAAAGACTTCTAAGAATTAGGCAACTTTGTGAAAGTAGTGTGTAATCTGATAAGTGATCTCCCCACGTGAAGACAAAGGAGGGTCAAGTCCCTCTCTGTCTCCAGCTGGGAACTGAACCTTTTTTTCTTTTCCCCTTCCACCCTAGAGGAGTAGTGGGCTGGTGAGTCAGGAGTCTTTTTGCATATATGTATGTTCCTACATTTATACCTACAGTGTATACAGGCAGTGTCATTTCACTGTGCTCTTTGTAGGAGCGGGGTGGGGAAACTTTAGGAAGGATCATCTGTGTAATATTTTTATGGTGGTAGCGTGGGCATTCTGAGCTTACCTGATCAAAGGAGCCAAGTATTGGCTTTATTGTGCACACAGGAAACATTAATCTAGAAATTAATATGGACACAATGGATTGTACTAATTTGTTCAAGGTGTACTGAACAAATGATAGTGGCATTTTTTTTTTGAGTTGTTTGGGTTGTTTTTTTTTTTTTTGGTTTTGTGTTTTTTTTTTTTTTTTTTTTTTTTTTTTTTTTTTTTTTTTTTAAATTTTATTTTAATTGTCTCACTAGTGCCCGAGTTTCTTGGTTGCCTTTCAGAAGCTCAGATCTTTTTAACTTCTCAGCTCAGACACATACCCGGTGAGATGTGCTGTATGGCCTTTAGGCCTAATGAAACAACCTGCTCTGGGGAGACTTTGCACAGACCTCCTGTCTGGGTAAGACAGAAGGCTGAGAAAGGTTTGTTCTTTCTTTGCTTACCATGATGTCTGACCTGGGCTTGCAGTGCTCTGTAATACTTTATTTTCATGGATGATATGTGTAGAACTCAAACTAGGTTCTCTTATTTACAGACTTCACACACATTTACATGGAACAGTTTCTTTGTTTTCATGCCTGGAATTGAAGTGTGCCCATTGTCTGAGATGGTTTGGGAAATTAATTCACTGCAAATTTGGGAATGTATAACGCAATCAAAATAGGAAATTATTTTTCTTTCTTTTCAGTATTGCTTATTTGATAGGCACAAAAGAGACATTGCTATCTTTAATTTCTATATTCATTAATACATTGAATAGAGAACTGGAGATTTGTGCCCTTAGATATCTTTGCCCTTGGTTAGCCAGTGGTGTATGTTGAATTTGAAGCACCTTCCTATTGTAATGATAATGAGTAGAGTCTCAAAGTTTTCAGAAAGGAACAAAGGCAAAGGTAGTCAAGAAAAGGAGACAATACCAAAGTTGTTAAAATTATGCTTTCTCTGTACTTAAAAATTGATCTTCATCTGGTACACCTCTAGGACATGCCATGCTGAAGCACAAGCAGGTCTTTGATTTGCTGAGCTCCAAATGTCTCCCAGCCTGCCAATAGAAAGCACTTTACAGAGCAGCATCAGTCAGTTTGCCGTGGGCGTGCCTGGGCTGTGGTACCCAGGCAGACTTTAAATGACCTGCCACTGTAGGGCGTGATGGAATAAACACTGCCAGCAGCAGCAAAGCTGTACTCTCAGTATAGGTGGTTGTTGTACGTAGTGTATATGAAAAAAGTGTCACTTGAATCATTCCTACTGCAAGCCTCTTTAAAACTCTATAAAAAGTCAGGCATAAAACACAGAAAATAATTTATGCTGAGGGTTCAGAGCTCCTCCCTTCAATACCATTTGCATTCCTCACTAGCCTCAGAGAAAAAAAAATTGGAGTTTCAGGAAATGAAAACCAAAATAAAGTAAAGCATGGAAGAAATGGGAATGTATACAGTGTTTTGTGTTTGTTTTTCTTCTGTAGCATCCTTTAGCCTATTAATAATCAAACATTTTTGGATACTTTCCTGACTTTATTTTTTTTAGCTCTTTTCTTACTAGTCTACTTTCACATACCATATTTAGAGGGAAATCCTGAATTTAAAGGCTTGTGTGTTGATTGTCTAATTTGTGTGCTGATGTTTAGTCTTGATAACTGAGTGCTTCTATTAACTTGTTGACTGGCTGTACCTGTTTTTCTGTATGCAACTTAGAGTTTAAATATGAGGATTAAATATGAAAGAGCTTCAGGGAGAGGGAAATATTTAAGGTTTCTTAAGGATGTCTAAAATATGGATTTTAGTGCTCTCCCAAGCACTTTCAGGCTTTGGAGTTTGAGGATATACACTGCTTCTTTCTCTAGGCTCACCTTTTTCAGGGCTGATAGTGGCTTGTTTGGTACAGGTCATGCATAAATTTAATAAGAACCTTATTCCAGTCTTGTAACTGCAGCTGTGTAAGGCTGTGGCTGTCATGGCAGTGAGGAGAGGACTAAACCTACCTTCTAACCAATTTCTTTTAACAGTAAAAACTTGTAAAGGTCTTACAAAATCTTAGTAAATTTAACAAAGAGAATCATTAACTTTTGAAATAAAACTTTATTGTGGTAAGTTTCTTTTGGAATGTGAGAATGTGTACTTTGGATGTGGTTTGGGTATTCTTGGTGTTCTGCTTTTTTTCCTCATCTAGCATTTGCATTGTGAAAATGCAAATATCGACATTATGTAGATGAGCCTAAATTGTGTTTTAAGGAAAGTTTTTTTGGCTGCAAATTAACATTCTTTTCTGTCCCATAACATCAATACACCTGTTCCAAAGTACTCATACTGCATTTCTGTTTACAGAATAAAACGTGGTTTGCATATAGAAGGTTTATATTTGTTCTCTGCAAAACTCAGGTACAAAATTGTCAGAAGGAGCTTGGGAACACACTGTTGAGTACAATGTGACCAGAAGTTGATATCATGCTGACAGACTTCTCTAATAATCATACTTTCATTTATTCAAAGGGTGAAAAATATCCTACCATCGCATGATCACCTTTGCTTTCATGAAATATCATTTGTTATTCTCTGTGTGTGTTTGGACTAAAGCCATGCTTGGCTCAAGTAGCTGCAGTTCAGATGACTTCCAAATAGGTCTGTCTACTTAATAAATACTGGGCTTAACCATCAAAATTTGGCCATTGTAGTGATGTAGTAATCCATTAAATTTATATTGCATAGAAGTTTATAGTTATATATTTTTTAATGCAGCTTCTTCTTAACTAACTTTTTTTCTTTGCATAGTTAAAATCCTTGATCTTACGGCTTCAGAGGCTTCAGGAAAAAGCAGTAGAGGAAGATGACTATGATAGAGGTGAGAATTGCTCCTCCCTGCTCCCCACTGGTTCATGCTGCTTTTTTTCCCTCTTTCCTTCTTCCTCTATTAGTTTTATTTTATATTTTCTACATAGCAGTGGCTAGGTGTGGAAAACAAGTTCAATGAACTGTGTTGTTTATTCTGTCATTTGGCAGGAAACAAATTAAAGTAGGTCAGCAGCAGGTAGCAACAGTTTTTATTTTCTTGAGCCACATCACCATGTGGCAAGGTTGAAATCCAAATACCCACCATCTGGATCAGCTGTTTTGAAGCAGCATGACTGAAAAAAAATGCAGAAATGAGTGGAAGCTTCAAGAGGAGAAAAGACAGGCACTGGCTGCTGACAGAGTGAGATTTGCTGCTTGCCACATTTAGTCATGACACTACAACAGGGCTCACAGAAATAAGGTCAGTGGCTATTACAGAAGTGAATGACACTGTCCTGTGGGATTAAGTTGATGTCCACTGAGTTCAGTCAAATTCAGCTAGACAATATGGTGGTGATACAACTGCTGGCGAATATCTATCTTTGCATAATGCTTGCTCTTTCAAATGCCTTGGCACTTCTGATAAGTTTTGTGTGTGTGCACATTAATGATTAGAGCATCTATTAACACATGTTGGGTTTCTTATTGTTCCCTGTTGTGGTAGTGTATGTTCAGGTACCCATATTTTGATAATCTTGAGGTTCTAGGGTAAGTTCTTCCTGCTAGGTCTGTCTTCAGTTGGAAGGGACTGAAAGCATTTCAGTGAAACCTGCATGGTTACTTCAGAGAATAAGTGTGGAAAAAGACAGCTCCTTTCCTCCCACTTTTATGCTCTCAGCTTTTAGGAGTTGGGCAGTGGTCAAACTTGTGGTTTGCCTCTCCAAATTACTGTGTGATGCTTTGCAGTTGTGCCATGACTCTGTTTTCCTGCCCCCAAAGATGTCCCCAAGATGAAAATCTGGTGTCTATGGGGCAGATGTGTGCCACTTTTGCAAGAGTGATTCTGTTGGCCTCTTAAAGCCTGCCTGTGTGTAGAAGAGTCTCTTACTGCCACAAGTCATTCTTTTAGCATGGCATCCCCTAACGGGGAAAACCTTTAGGTATGTTAAAATCTGAGGATGTAGTAGATATTTATGGGTTTAGTCTCTGTCAAATAGACATTATTAATGTGTGTGCTTTACATGTGTAACACTCTTAACTCTTTTTTTTTTTTAAGTGCCTGTGGGTTGAGCTCACAGTTGGAGACTTCCCAACAGCTGTGTACTTGGTGTGCCTGGTTACCACAGATTCCAGCTGGGATTCTCTAGGCAGTCAGCCAGTCTGACAGCAGTGTTTCAGTGTATCAGGTGTGACATCTCCATGTGATGCCATATAGTCACTGGCCCCAGGGAAAAATGACGACTTGTGTTGAATCTCACACAGAAAACTCTTGTGTAGTTTTCCTGGACACTGGTCTTTCATCCTTAAAGCAGGACTAGTTTTCTGTTGTCCATCACTTCCTCCTTTTACCCTTTTCAGTTCTACCCTGGTTATCAAGCAGGGTTAGCTCACCTCATTAGCACAGAGGGTGGTTTGCAGAATGTTGCATTAATTCCCCTCAGATAAGTGGTCTGGCTGAAATGTTATTTCACCAGGTGTTGTGGGCACAGAGAAAAAGTGATAAGGAGAATCCACAGATGGGATTACTGTTTTCTGTGGTAAGTCTGACATAAACAGGCAGAAAACATTTGTTCTGGTATGGGACTGGATGCTGAGGTGCTTGAGAGACTTTAACTTGAGTTCTTCCATCCCTTTGAAAACTAGATACTGTTGTTCTCAGAAAATGACATGCTTCATGCATGCATGCAACCAGGCATCCTGAATTTTTCCAATTCCTAGCTTTTGAGTTTTGAGTCCTTGACCTGTTCTCTGTCATACTGGTCTTTGTTCTATTTCTGATACAACTATTAACTGGTGGTGGTGTTTTTTTTTTTTTTTTTTTTTTTTTTTTTTTTTGTTTTGTTTTGGTGACTACTTTTCATTATGTTCATGGAAGCTGAACTGGCTTCCTTAGTTTTCCTTTTGTGAAACACAGGCAGTGTCTCTTCAAGATAAGTCTTGCATGGAGAAGGTGCAGTGCTGCAAGGAGAATCAGATCTGTGGCCTTCCTTCCTCACCTTGCAATGGCAAAGTTTTCCACCTTTGCTTTATAGCTATGTTGCTGCTCCTGGTAGAGAACAAAGTCTTTCCTGATGTGAAGTTTGAGAGCTTGTTAAACAGCTTACAGATTGGCCCAGTACCAATTTCTGTTCAAGTGAAATATGTAATTAGCCTTCTTTAAAGAGTCTTATTGCCAAATATTACTAGCAGGGAATGGAAATACTAAATGTGCAGAGCTGTGATGTGAGGCATAAATGGTGGTGTGTTGTCAGGGAGTGGGAGAAATGAACCTGGGGCATGGGGAGGGCTGAGGGCATTTTAACTGTGATGCTAGAGAGAAAATTACTGATCCTGTAATTTGAGGCGTGATTCTGAGTATACAGTGAGTACTCTGCGAAGAGCGGAACTGTTTTGAATCAGAGACAATGGTAGTGTTGTGTGTGGTGCCAACACAGGTCTTGCTCATTTGGAAGTGCTTCAGGGGAAGGATAGACCTTGTGTGATGGGAATAGCTGTGAAATGCCCTGGACATGGAAGAGGTGAATAGAGGAGAGGGAGAGCAGGTGGAGGAGGGATATGTGTGGCTAGACTCCCCAGGGAAAAGTTAAATTGCCAATAAATACATTACCATGTGTAACTACTGCTTTGGTGTTAGAATCTTCTCTCCAGCTTCAGCCATAGTCCAGATCTTAACTCCAGGGATTTTCTGACTCCAGCTCTTTCAGAGTCATCTAGTCTTGAGAGAAGGCCTCTTGGTGGGAGGGAGATGTGTTAGCACTTAAAACTCCTCTAAATGCTCAGAACTGTTTTCTGCTGTCTGACACTGCCAACTTCACAGCTTAAGGAAAGACAAGCATCACAGGTTTGACATTGTTGCTTTCCTGCTCTACAGAGCTTTTTGAAAGCTCCTGTAGTTTAAGGCAATAATTGAAACGGAATTGTAAGTAAAGTAGTGTCCCTACAGGGAGGAAAAAGGGATGCACTGTGTTTTCAGTTGTGGCAACAAGACTAAGAAGTGACACGGAAATAAAGGCAAGCTTATCCCCCTACAAAGCCATGGACAAATACCTTGTTGCAAACAGCTCAGGAATAAGGATACATTTGTTTTTCCACCTTGCAGAAGCCCAGGCGAAATGCATGCTGCTTGAGCTGTTAGAGAACATGGTGTCTTCCCGGTTAATGTTATTGCATTAGCATTTATTTCAGGAGTGAGGGAAGGTGTTTTAAGGGCGACCACAACCCTCCATCGTTGTTTAAGAGACAAGGGAATGCCTGTTTAGGTCTTCAGCTTGTTTCTTCCTAGTTTTTCCTTTCTTTAGGTAAATCTAAAGATTTATCTAAATCTTTGTCTTCCTCCTCCCCTTGAGCTTGAGAGGTGCACAGCAGAAATGACTTGCTATTGCTTGGTTACCTGTGCTGTGCCTTCTGAAAGACCTGCCTTGCCATGGTTAGGGTGTTGGTGTAGAGGATCTTCAGTCGGACATTCAGATAAGTGCATTTTTCCTACCCTTTCTGGCAGTGCTGGGTGTGTAGGGTGGGGGTTGTGTTTGTTCTGGGAGCGTTTGGGGCTGCTCGGGGTGGAGGCCACCCCTGTGTCCCTTGTTGGTGCTCATTTTCTAGAGGTCACAGTGCTGTGAAACCTGCAGGGTGTTCTCTCTTCATGCTGTAGCTGTCATGGGTTTTTTCAAATGCAGATATTCCTCAGCTGTGAAATGGTTGTGTGAAATGCATATTCAGTGAGACAAATATCCTCAGTCCCCGTATAATTTTAAAGAGGAACCCTTGGGATGTTATGTGTTTTATTGCTCTTGCTTCTTTTTAGGTGCTGAAATATTGGGAAATAAATCTTTTGTTTTTTTAGGTGCTAAACTATTGGGAAATAAAATATTTTTTTTTTCTGTATTTACTTGTGGTCTCCTCTTGATGGCCACATTACTGTATATTTTCAAAGCAGGTACTGTACCATGGGAATACAAGCATTTTTCCTTGCATAGCATATTGGAAAAATTGGTCTGTTCTCCAAGGATCACTTGGAGTGTTGTCATGGCTCATTATTCATGATGGAGCTTGACAGCTCCAAGGTTAAACACACTGCTGAATACAGGAGGAGGAAAAAAAAAGACTGTGTATTTTGTGTCTGTGGGAGTTGTGCTTGCAGTGGGAGCAAGTGCATTTTGCTCGGTACAAATCTATTGCCCAAACATTTGAAAACCTTTTTCCTGTTCTTTGCTGCTTTTGCTTCTCAACCTTACCTGGTGCAAGAGGCAAGTGGGATGTTAACTGTCAGGACTGAGTCTTGCTGCTGAACTCCCCTCCTGGCTCACGTGCCATCTTGTTTCTGAGCAAAATGTTTCTGCAGAACTACTGATTCTTTTGAATTATGATAATTAGTTTTTGAAGAAATTTTTTCTTTGCAGATGCATTCCTTGCAACTGGTGAGGAATGCTAATTCCCCCATGCAATTCAGAGTTGGGGTTCTTCAGTGAAGGTCATTGAGCAGATCAGAGCAACTCCTCATCAGTCCAACATGACAGAAAGAACACAAATGTTTATGCCTGTGGTGGCAAAATCTATCCTATCTCAGCAATAAGGATTCATGCTGTACATACATTTAATGTCATGTAAGCCTTCAGTTATTTTAGGTGAGTCTCAAAGGATGAGCTGTGTGAATTAGTGAACTGCCATGGACTTGTGCACTGTGTGCTCTGCAGAAAAATAGCGTTTGCATGTTTTTTCTTTATTTTTTGTTCTTTGCTTGTGTTCTTTAAGAACTCTTAATACCAATTGTCTTTTCCATATCTCAGGATCTGCAGGGTGTCAAGAACACCCTATGGTGTGCGTAGGAGTTTGAGTCCCATTTTGCACATTTTCCCTTAATCACAAGAATAGGAAGGGAAAGGAAAGACTTTGTAGCTGTTACTCTCCTGTAGGTTTACACTATAAGAGGTGCTGTTGCTCACTTGAAGCAATTATTTGTTTTAAGGCAACTGCAGAGAGAGTAAATGAGGGAGAATCATGTTCAGTAATGCCTGGGTTGAACATGTTAAGTGGTGCTCAGAGGAAGGCCTTTGCCACTTCTTACACTGGTACTTGCAAATACTGAACTTTGCAAAAACTCTGAACACCTGGCCAGATGTGTAGCTGTTTGGTATTTATGAGTTTGTTTTTGCAGTTTAAACTGGAGCAGTATTTTTCCCAATTTGAATTACTATTTGTAATCATAGCTCTTAAACATTTGAACTAATTTGATATTCAAACAGGTCGGTGGTGTGTTGTTCTTTTTGTTGTCTTTTTTGTTTGTTTGTTTTTTAATTTCTTTTTTTTCTTGGAAGAGCTGTTTGTAGATGAGGGTTGGATAGAATCCCTGCTTTACTGTGCTTCTATTATTTTGAACAAAACTCCTTGCTTGACAGATGGCTGCTATAACAGGACACAGAAATGAAGGCAACTTGGCTTCTTTCTGAGGAAGGACAGGGAATTTGAGAGAAGATATATCTGGAAATAACTCTCGAAGAACACATTACTTTGGATTGGACTTGTTTTAGTGTGGCATGTACCTTTGGAAATTGAATCTTCAAACCCAGCTGTATGTTCAGTGAAGCTGTCTAGCTGAGGCTGCTGACTAAATAAAAAGTGGTGAATGCTGGAGGAGCAGAGCTGCTGTGACACAGGAGAATTACTGCTAGCTCGTAACTTGCAGTTGCAGGCCACGGACTTGTCAGTGGGTTTGGGGTGGATGGAACAAATAGGGCTTTCTCTTGTGCCATGCTGTGAGAGCCTTGTTTCATCACAAGCTTGTAGAAGCTTCCTCAAATCTGTGGGTAAGTCTTCTAGGTTTCACTTTACATTTTTATAACTTTCCTGTAAAGCTATTAAGAGGATGGGGGAAAAAAGAGCTTGTGTAAATTCTCAAACCCCAATCTTGTCTTACTCTGATAAATTCAAATAACCTCCCCAAAAGAGATTGGAAGGTTAAGGATAGTGAATGCTTAGGTGAAGTATACCTTAGACTTAAATTACCTTGGAACAAAACAGAGTCTTGCAGTTCTACCATCTTGTCCATGTTCCTCTAAGACAGCGGACTGAAATGAAAAACAGAAGTCTTTTTGCACATATCCATTTTTTGTTTGGTTACCAGTTGAAACTGTGGACTGAAATGCTGTTGTTCAAATGCTTCATCTTGGCTTCTGTCCACAAGCAGCAGTAACAACATTACTGATTATTTTTATGCAATCTGTGCTAGGCCTTTCCCATTTCTGTTGTGCTTGGTTTTGTTTTATTTAATTGCAAAACTGAGCAAGAGTCACAATTTGAAGGTATGAATTTCCTTATCTTGCTTGGCAGGTAGACAGCTGGGAAAACTTTTTTTGATACTAAAATAGTAGTGACCAGTGCTTATGAGAGGGAGGTGTGCTATGCATTTCTGGGTATTTGACTTCCTCTTTTTAGTCATTACATGAGAAACACATAGGTTCTTGAAATTCTTTTGATGTGAATCCTTATTTTAGACCAGTTGTTCTGTTTCCCATCAATGAGTGTCTTGGAGGTAGAACCAACTCTTGCTGTTGGTCTAGTTATGCTCCACATTGAAAATGCTGTCTGTTTTTTGTATCTCTAATTCCTTAGCCAATATTGTAGCAGAAAATGCTGTAGTCATGCAGTATCATGCTTAAACCATGCAGCCTAAGTATTTCAAGGAAGTGGTAATATTTTATGGGATTCTGCTATGCTCTTGTATTTTAATTTTGCCCAGAGTGAAGAGGTTCAGCTACGTCTTGTGTTTCCGAAGCTGCTTGACGAGAGGGAAATTGCTGGAGTTCTGGCATACAGAGTGCTTGGAAGCTTTCTCTGCTCCTGGCCATCTGCTGTCTAAAACCGACACTGCCGGCCACCCTCCTAGGGCAGCCGGGCTCTGTTTCTCTGTCCATGATGCAGCCAAGCTGTTCCCAGACAGCCTGGCTAGTCTTTCACAAACAAACAAGCAATGACAAAAATACGAACAAAATAAGCAATTATGGGTAATTTAAGATCTTGCTGAATTGCTGTTTGAAGCATTGGGTTCTGATGGGTGTAGCCTGGGAGAAGTGTTGATGTGCTATCTGGACAGTACCCACTGAGTGAATGACATGGCTCTCCTGATACCCAGCCAGCCCATCTGCTTACTTTGCACTTGAAAACAAATTTTATATTCAGGACAGACTTATCTTTCCCTAGCTCTTTAGAGATATTAGCTCCAGATAAGAAAACTGTGTTTCATTTGCAATATGACCACTGGAGACAGCATGGCTGTGAATTCAACCAAGAACTAGAAACTGATTTTGTTGCCCTTGTCTTACACTTTGGATATAAAAATTCTAAAGGAAGGGGGACACCTGCTCTTTTCAATTGTTATCTGCTTAATAAATGACTGAACATGGGCAGAAACTTCTAGATGTCAAGATAATGCAATTTCTTTGTGAATTTGGATTAAAAGGATGCTGAATGAACGTGACTACCATTTGAAAGCAAACATGAAAATCTTTCAGTGTGAGACATCTGTGGGGAAATGATAATGCTCTTTGCTGATTCTTGAATTGTGTCTGGTCAGATTCCTTAATAGGATGTTTTTATTGGAGATCTCTGCACCCCTTCCATTGTTTTCCAAACTCCCCTGCAAAGTGGGATTGCCTCAAGTCAATTAGCTTCTGCTTTATCTTCAGATTTCCCTCCTCTCCTCCGTGTCCATCTGTCCAGGCCAAACTGGCCATGCCGGGGTGTGTTCATTGTTCTGCAGATGTGTCTGTGCTCTCTGATGCTTCACTGCCTTTGGCATATGCAAGCTTCTGTGAGTTTCTTTCTTATCATTAGCGTATGGAAGACAAAAGTAGCCAATATGGTGTTTCATGGAGATCTTTTAGTGCTCTTAGGACAGTGATAAGTTTGTGGAGGTAAGCATAAATGAAAACGGCCGAGTGTGGAAATTTCAAATTCCTAGCATTCTTATACAATAGCATGTACTGGACAAAGACAGTGAGGCCATAGGAAGTGCTGACTGTGGGAGCATCCTAATTGATGTCAGGTAATGTGAGTTTTAAACTTGCTTACCAGTTTAATACCAGTCAGGATTCCTGTGACTGGGACATCTTTGTGCTCACTGAGATTTTTTTCAAGTGTGAAAAAAGTAGATGAAATTCATAAGTTGAATTGGTTCTATGTTTGGCAAAGCTGGAAACAAAGGTGGGATGCTGTGATTTGGAGGCATAATTCCAACATGATGTTGGAACCACATACAAATCAAGATTTACAGACTTTTTTGCTTAGATCACAGCAGAGTGTGCTATTTATCTGATTTATTTGTGGGTATTCATTTGGGTGTGCCTCTGGCACTGTCATGTGCCCCTGTATGCCTCCCTGTTAACGACTCCTGGAGAAATAACATCTTGGAGAAAAGGCTTTAACCATGGAGTTGCTAGAAGCTCTCCAGAAGTCATTCAGCTTCTTGAGAAACTCATGAGAAGTACAGAACAAAACCCATTTGGGTTTATATGTGCTGTGTGCTGTTGCCTTGCACCAGTGTCAGGGAGTGTGTTAAATATTGAGGCATTTGGGATATTGGTCTCAAAAATAAGACCTACTTAGAAATTAGTGGGTTTTTATCTGATTTATTTCTTTCAATGTTTCTATGTTGTCCTAATATCCAACCCTAAACTTGGAATAGGTTGTTCTAAGATCAGGATTTGCAATATCTAAATTTCAGGAATTTCAATTTCTTCCTCTTGCCTGAAGAAGCTTTCAAGGGGCATGGTGCAAAGAGGTGCCAACTGATATGTTCTGCAAAGCTTGTGTACTTGAGTTATACTGAGTGAGAACACGCGGGAGACATCTCAGACTGGACAGGGGTAACAATATCACTTCACTACTTAAGCACTCTTTGAACAAATGTGTTTGTAAGACTTTTGTCTAACTCTAGGATTTCAGTTGTGCAAAATATGTAGGAATTTTTTCTTTGTTTTCTTCCTTTTGTATTGTGAGGCAAATGAGATCAGTCATTAGCTATGGGTACAGGTGTTGGCCTTCTGGAGTTAAATACTCATTCTCAGTGTAGGATTTTGCAGGGCCATGAATTCCAGACAAGGTTTGTCGCAGGGAAATATCTTTAGCAGTGTGACCATGATTAGATAAGCTTTTAGACACGCAGGTGTGGAAGAGTTTTCATGCCTGAAAGTTTGTATTACTGTTCTAACTTAACTAGTTGCCCTGGCTGACTAGCTAGCAGGACAAGCCTTGTGCTGCCTGTTTTGTGGTGCTGTGATAAATGTGTTACAGGCAATAGCATGGTGCTGTGATGTGTGTGAGGGGAAAAGACAGTTCTAGCTTTGCTTTACAAATCAGTAGACTCCATGCTTGCCTTTGAAACTTCACAGTGAGAATTTGGTTCTCTAAAACTGCCAGTTTGGTATTTTGTAGTAGCTGGTAATTGATAATGTCAAGTACATTAGCAGTTTTACCTGCTTCATTAAATCTGAATAACCAAGAGAACATATAGATAACTAAAATCACTATCTAGGAAGGATTTCTTTTTATGAAAAACAAATACTGATCACTTACTAAAAAATTGGAAATTCAAAAGCAAGTAGTTTGGAATTTTCCATTGTGCAGACCATTAGCAGTAAAACAAATGTTCCTGGAATAAAAAGTATTTTTAGAAACTTCTGGAGGAACTTTGCTAATAAAAAGTCTTCTGAAAGTACAGGCGGAAAAGCTGGTGTCACTGAATGGTGTGATTTTTTTTTTTCCAGCTTTAGTTTTCCTTATAGAGGTGAAGATCAGCCATGCAGTCACACCAGTGATCTGTTGCTTTTAGAGTGGTGCATAATTTGAAATGAATAATGGCATAAAAAAGAGACATATAAATGGGATTGTGACTGTCAGTCCAATTCTGGAACTTAATTCTACTTTTATCTGTTTTTGAAGCAAATTATTTTTAGTCCTAAGAGCTTTATAATTTTAAAGTGAAATGTATGTTTCAAACTCCCTCAAGCAATACAACCTGTAAGTGAATTTTTCTTGTGTTATCAAATGAGCATGAAATGCCCTCATGTATTTTTCATTTTTAGTAAATAAAGCATATGATGTAATGGGATGACTTTTGGCTGCACCTCTGCACTCTGCTGAAGCTGGGCTCTTTTCAGTCTGAATCCTGAGTAACAGCAAGAACTTTCTCAATGGGAGTAATTTGAAATTAAATGGTTTTCTTAATCATGAGCACATAGGAATATAGAGAAGAAAGGTTACTGCTGTACCCCATAACACAGGGCAAAGCCTACTAGTAGGGTTATTGCTGAAAAGTCCTCATCTATCAAATACCATTCAAGGGGAACTGATTTCTCAATCCTTCATCTGAGCAAGAGTCAAACTGGTGAACTGGAAGCAGAAAGCTCAATAGCCCATTAGTAGTTCTGCTGAGTTTCTTGTGCTTACAGGTTTGAGAAAGTGGCCCTGGTGACTTAAGGAAGCTACACTGACTCTGGCCTCCTTCACATGTGTACAAGCAGTTACCTGCTATTCTGTATTCACAGGCCAAATGCCATGCATTGTTGCCCATGCTCATAGAGAATCTGCTGTCCTGGCCTTTCCAAGAACAAACAAAAGGAATAAATCATACAGCTCAGCTCTTTTAAGTACACAGCTGTAATTAGAATCAAACTCAAATTCATATTGAAATGCAGGGCTGTTGGTTTGAAATATTTTAATTACTACCTTTATGTGGTGGAGAGAACACTTTTGAGCAAGAACTGAAATAGCCCCATTCACAGGTAGGCTTTAACAGCTGGTTATTCTGGTGCTGTCTAATAATAATGAAAGTAGTGAGGAGTTCTGAACAAAGAGGTTCTGGTCAGGCTGTGTTGCTTGCCTTGCAGAACCTAGGGTAAGAAGATTCAACATGTGTGTGTAAAGAACCCAAAACAATTCATAATGTTGTGTAAAATGACAAGATCTTCCAGGAAAAGAAATGCTGAAGATATTGAGGAGGATAAAAACAAGAATTATATGGGGGGAAAAAAATCCAAAGTAGAATTACTTTAGAATTAAAATTTAATTCTGTTTCAGAGCAATGTGCCTGCAGAAGCACTGCTACTAGATTGGTTTTCTGATATAATTATTCTACCATCACAAATCTCATATCTGCTTGTAGAGAAGTCTGAGTGTTGTGCAGTTTTATATTTGCTGTCTCAGGTGCTTATTTCCCCACCTGTAACTCCCAGTACTTACTATGAGGAATACATAGGATGCTGTAATTTCATTTAAATGGCTTGTTTTTGTTTTTTTTTTGGAACATTTTTGAAAATAATCATGACATTCCAGGTAAGAAGGAGGAGAGAAATCTGGCAGAGAGAAACAAATAATCTTTACTCCCTATGCACTCTTGCCACTTTGCTTGTTGAGTGAACTTACCCTTTATTTTATACAAGAGGTGTTTCTCTCTGCCCTGCTCCTGCTTTCAAAATATTTAGGCTTTTTCTAACTATAAGTGTTGTACTGACTAACCCACTCAGACTGAATATATAGGGGCAGCCTTACATGCTGAAATTATTTTATTGTTCTTGCTCCTCTCAGAGGGACAAAAAGAAAAAGACGAGAAGTCCTTTCCTTCTCAATCAAGAAAGGAGAAGGCGAGGCTGCCTGTCTGTGTGTGAATGGCTAATGCCTCCCCAGCGCAAACAGATGGGAGTTACTTGGGAACAGTGTGGGCAGCAAAGCAGCTGAGCTGTATTTGACTTACTTTCTTTACTTGTGACACACTTGTATGTTGATTGTAGGAAAAAAATCATTATGTCAAAAAAAGTGAAACGAAGCTTTTTTGGCTGGTTAAAGTGTCCTGAAAAATGCTGCTTTTGCTCAGATGAGGAAAAAAACAATGAATTTAGTTCCTGTTTAAGCCAGTGCTCAGCTCTGTGCTGAGTGCAAGAGGTCATGTGAGGACTGGAATCCTTCAGGGGGATAATGTAGCTGATTCTGCTGGACAAGCATCTTCTGGGTTGCAGCTTGAAGGAAGCTCGTCAAACTTGACATTTGACTTTAACAGGCCTCTTCTGAGAAGTTTCTTGTACCTCCATGCATGCTCCTATAGCAGGGACTGCCATTAGTGATGTTTGCCACATTTCCTGGTCTCCCTTGGGTGCAAGCAAACAGCATTGTTTCTCCTGTCTCTCTGAGGTCAGTGGCCAAGTTTGCTTTGCATGTTTTTAATTTGTTTAGAAGCCCTTTTTTGCCTGCTTTTATTTTATAATGTACAGTTCTTTAATAGAAACCTCCTTGCCAATATCTATAATTGCTCAGAGAGAATGCTAAGAGCAACTAATAGTGAACTGAATGATTGCTTACAAAACCAGTTTTGATTTCTGAAGTTAGAAGGGATGAAAAATTAGTCCTCAGGGAAGTGTGCCCTCATTGATTCAAAATACTCCTGGCTCTCCCTTTCCTAAGGGGTAACCTTTCCTCTATTTGCATTAGAAAGGGGAACTTCTGTGATCCTACTTCCCTGCTCTGGAGTCCTGTGCTGCCTGCCCTTCTCTACACTTCCCCAAATCCATTCTTTCTGTAACAGAAATGGGTAGGTCAGTGGCTTGTGTGCCTTCCTCACTGCTGGAGCAGGATCCTAGAAGCTGTTGTGCTCTTAGCCAAGAGTGATGAGGGATTTTTGATTTTTTTCATGTAAGGCAGATGCCTTTAGGGTTCACATTTCTTTGTCTGGAAGATCTAAGGAGTTTGGATGGTTGGTAGGTCAGGTATGTATACTTGGTGCCTATTACACCTGAGGAGTGTCTTCTTTCTCATGCTTTTTTTTTTTGCACAATCTTAATTTCTTCTCCCCTGTCCATTACAAAATTGTATTTCATATCTGCCCAGAATTGTCAAAGTCCCTTTTTAATATCCAAGATTAATCTGTCTTGTAACGCAACAGCACACAGTATTCCTAATATCTCCAATGCCTACCTAAAAGAAATATTGCAGAATGTGACCTGGGCTGCAGAGCTTTTTAACCACCCTTGGGAAAGCAATGAAAGCCTTTTTACAACCCTGTTAGGCAACCAGTAAGGCTCCCTTTACCAAAGTAGACTGGATAACCTTTGGAAAAATGAAGAAAACAGTGTGAAATACTAGATTTTTTTCCTCAGTTCTTATCTGCCGGCCAATTCACTCTTGACAGTTGGAGGTCTTTTTTGAAGTGACATGTAGCACACAAATCTATCATCTTAGCTTCCAAGCAAGTAGACAAATGATACTGGGGTCAGTTAAAAGTCACAAAAAGTACCAGTCATCCCTTCTATGCAAAAGGGTTTAAAGTAACAACCCAAACCTACTTGCAATAGAGAGATTTCCTTGATGTTAATATTCTGCCTAGCCAAGATTAACTAACTGCTGCAGACTTCTTTTGAAAGTTGGAAAGGATGAAGCTGGTGCTATGCTCATTTCCAATCACGGATTGTTCTTGGGAGCTTGGGGTAAGGTCAAAAAGTTGAATGAATGTTTCATCACTGCCAACTCTCATGAAGTTCATGACTGTCCTGCTTTACTGCTTTTTCCCACTTTACTCAGGACTTGTCAGGCCACACCTGGAATACTGATTTCAGTTTTGGTCCCTGCTACACAAAAAAATATGTGGGCAGGCTGGAGAGGGTCCAAATAAGGACTGTAAAGATGACCAGAGGACTGGGAGCCTTCAAGGCGAGGAAAAGCTGAGAAAACTGAATTTGTTCAGCCTTTAGAAAAAAAGGCTTAGGGGGAGACACTGTCACCATGACCCCATATTTAAAAGATGGCTACAAAGAAGATGGAGAGTCCCTTTTTGCAAGGAATCACATGAAAAGACAAGGGGTAATGGGCACTAATTACTCCTAGAGTGATACCAGTTGGATGCAAGGAAAATTTTTCACAATGAAACCAATCAGTCATTGGAATAATCTCCTTAGGGAAGTGAGGCATTTCCCAGTGTTGGATACCATTAAGGTTCGGCTGGGCAGGGTCCTGGGCTGTCTTGTCTAGACTGTGATCTCTGAGAGAGGTTGGATCAGGTGATCCCTGAGGTACTTTCCAACCTGATATTCTATCACTGATTCTGCTTCCTTCTATTGGTGGGGAGCCTAATTTGGCCTCAAATATCTGTTTGAGAAACATCCAGTAGATTTGGGGTATGTTTAGCAGCATTATGATGTGGTGAGTGCTGAACTGCCTGTGCATAGTCTTTGTGCAGGTTGCCATGCTTGGTTTTTGATCAGTATTTAAATGGCTCTTCCTTTATTGCTCAGCTGCTTCCAAGCATAAGCAGCTGCTTGTTACTGCAATCTGTGGGGATGACCATAGTGGACAAGGAAGTGCTAATTACCAGGGTGACCCCAGTGGGAAATGTGGATCTGTCAGAACTGCTGTCTCTGGATGGATTTTGTCCTCTGGTGTTTTGTACTTGTTCATTTAGAAATATTCTGCTTGGGGTCCCTTCCTGGCAAAAGGGCTGTCCATTTGCTTACTGCCTTAACCTTGGCCATGAGGAGTTGCCAGGGCTCCTGCTGTGCAAATTCAGCCCCAGCAGATGCTGTTTTAGAAATAAAGCCAAACTAAGAAGGGAGAAGAAGTCACAGAGATAGAAGATATCTTAATATCTGAGTATCTTAACCCTTTGTTTAGACAATAAGCAATTTAAAGTCATGTTAAGTAAAAGAACAAATAATGGCTTGTTTAACTTCCAAAGGAAAATTTGGGAAACTGGGCGGAGTAACCAGGAATGCCTGAACTGAACAAGAGATATTTTTGCTTCTTATAACAGAATTTATTTCTGACTTTTTTAAACCTTTTTGCTAATTGAAATAAATGGGCAGGAGATATTTCTCCTTTTTTAATGCCTTTATTAAAGAGATTCAGCTCAGGTGGGGAGAAATTGACGGGTCGCGCCCATGCCGCCGCTGTCCCTAAGAGTGCCACGGAGGAGGAGGGTGATGCAGCTCTGTCCTCTGGTCTGCAGGCAGAGCTGGGGACTGCGTCCTCACGGGAGATTTGCAGATTCCTGCTTTTCCGTCCCACGCTTCGGGTCCCCTTCTTAGTGAACATCCTTTCAGGTCAGGGTGAGAAGCAAAAAGGATCTAAGCAGGCACTGGACTACGCGCCCATCCTTAGACATCACCTGGGGTCCCCTAATTCTATGTTGGCTCATTGTTTTTAGGGGTTTTCCAAGAAAACTGTAAAATTTGGTGCAATGCATTTCTCATCTGCATACGAGGTCTGAGGCCACTTCCATTCTCCTGGTGCTGCCTTGTCCAGATGTCGCTCCCTGGCAAGCATCAGGAGGACAATGGCTAATCACCAACCATTAACGGGCAATCGAAGAAGAACTCTTAACAATGAAGCTAACCTAACAGCAACCTTCCCAACCGGTTTTAACTCTGCAACCTTAAACAAAAATAGGTACTTTTTATTCATAACAGTTCCAGTGGATGCTGTGGTACCATTGACCCAAAACAGGTGTTTAGGGATTTCCCAAAATATAGTAGTTTTTGTTGTGCTCTCCCAATATTTAGAAATACCTTTTCTTTTCACCAGATTTACCAGGCTTGTTTTAGTAGTATCACGTTCAAAGCACCACCAGGCTTTTCCTACAGGGTACTCTCCCAGGAGTGGCTGCCTAAAGGTGGCGGTGTTCCGGGCCATCCAATATATTTCTCGTTCTCTTGGTAAAGGATCAATTGGGAGAGGTTAACGCAATTATAGTTTGGGTCGGTGTGGACTCTCAGCAAGGAAC
>NW_024499161.1:0-1819 GCF_017590055.1 Onychostruthus taczanowskii | reverse complement strand
CTGATTTCTCCTCTTTTCCCCTCAGACGCGGACTCGGCAGCCGAGGCAGCGGGCGCTGAGGCGCCTCTGAAACCTCTCCGCAAGGAGGGCACGCCGAGCTCGTCGGGCAGGAAGAGAAGAGCCGCGGGCAGCCCCTGGAAGGAGTCGCCGCTCAAGTCCTTCCGACTGTCGCCGCTCGTCGCCAGCCCTCAGGACAAGCGCCGCTCCTGGCGCCGCTCCAGCCTCAAGGGCCGCCGCTCCCGCCGCAAATCGCTGCCCCCCGTGCACCAGGAGCTCCGCGGTGCGTGCTTCATTAGCGCCTAATTGCCGTGGCTTTAATTAAAATCCATCTCGGGGGTGGGCAAGGGGGGGTTGAGGAGAGCTGGAGGCGCTGCGCTGAGGCGTCTGTCAGTGAGGGTTTTGAAGTTTCTGTCTTTTTTCCTTTACTTTTGGCACTTCTTTTTTTCCAGTTTTTCTCTTTAAATGGGATTTTTCATCTTTTCCCATTTCCCTACCCCAAAAATGTGGTTTTTCCTCTTTCTTTTCCTAGTCCCCCCCCCAAATGTGATTTTTCCTTTTCCCATTTCCTCCCTTAAATGGGATTTTTTCCTCTTTCTTTTCCCATTTCTCCCCAAAATATGATTTTTTTTTTCTTTTCCCGATTTTCCTCCTAAATTGGACTTTTCATCTTCCTTTTCCCATTTTTGCTCCCTAAATGGGATTTTTCATCTTTCTTTTCCTGACTTTCCCCTTAAATGTGACTTTTCCTCTTCCTTTTTCCAATTTTCTCTATTCTTGTCCCTTAAATGGGATTTTTTTTCCGATTTTACCCAATTCTTGACCTTAAATTTGATTTTTTCCCCACTTTTGTGCCTTTTTCTCTCTATTTTTTCCCAATTTCACCCTTAAATTCGATTTTTCCTCTTCCTTTCCCCCATTTTCCTCCTTAAATTTGATTTTTCCTTAATTTTCCCTGATTTTTCCCCAATTTTCCCTGATTTTCCCGCAATTTTCCCTGTCCTTTTTTTTCCTGCTTTTCCCACACCCTGCCCTGCCCCAGCTGCTTTTGGGGAAATTCTGGATGAAATTCCAGCTGGTTTTTTTGGGAATTTCACCATTTTTAACCCTTTCTTTCCCAGACTTGAGCAAATCCATCAGCCTGGATCTTCCTGAAGTCCAACGTCTCTCCCTCCTCCTCCTCTCCAGCTTCCAGGTAAATTCACCCAAAATTCTGGATTTTTTTGCTCCTTCCAGGGCTTGAGCAGCTCCTGAAAAATCCTAAAATTAACCAAAATCCTGGAATTCACCAAAATTCAGGAATTTTTCGGCGTTTCCAGGGATGGAGCAACTCCTGAGAATCATAAAATTCACAAAAATCATGGAATTACCTCAAAAATCCTGGAATTTACCCAAATCCTGGCATTTTGGTGCACTACCAGGGCTGGAGCACCTCCTGAAAATGTTAAAATCCTCCAAAATTCTGGAATTTACCAAAATCCTGGAATTTTCCTCCCAAAAAATCCTTTCCCAGACTCCTCACACACACGAAAAAAAGGAGTTTGGGCTCCAAATCTTTGTTTTAACCCTCAGAAAATTGGGATAAAAGCCCATTTTTCCTATTTTTTGTTGGATAATTCCTATTTTTGTTGGATTTTTCCCATTTTTTCCTGAAATTTCCCCCAATTTTCCCTGAATTTCCCCCAATTCTTCCTGAATTCCCCCCAACTTTTCCTGAATCTCCCCATAATTCTTCCTGAATTTTCCCCCAACTTTTCCTGAATTTTCCCCCAGTTTTTTCTGAATCTCCCCCCATTTTTTCCTGAATTTTCCCCAATTTTTC
>NW_024499160.1:0-1819 GCF_017590055.1 Onychostruthus taczanowskii | reverse complement strand
GGCTGAAAATGACCCAAAAATGGCTCATAATGGCCCAAAATTGGCTCAAAATGACCCAAAAATGGCTCAAGTTCACCCAAAATTGCCAAAAAATGACCGAAAAATGGCAAAAAATGACCCTAAAATGGCTCAAAATGACCCCAAATGGTTGAAAATGACCCAAAAATGGCTCAAAATGACCCAAAAATGGCAAAAATTCACCCAAGAATGGCTGAAATTCACCCAAAAATGGCTCCAAATGACCCAAAAATGGCTGAAAATGACTCAAATTTGGCTCAAAATGGCCCAAAAATTGCCTCAAAATGACCCAAAAATGGCAAAAAATGACCCAAAAATGGCTCAAAATGACCCAAAAATGGAGCAAAAATGACCCCAAAATGGCTCAAATTCACCCACAATTGCCAAAAAATGACCCACAAATGGCAAAAATTCACCCAAAATTGGCTCAAAATGACCCAAAAATGGCTCAAAATGGCCAAAAAATGGAGAAAAATGACCCAAAAATGGAGAAAAATGACCCAAAAATGGTTGAAAATGACCCAATAATGACTCAAAATCACCCAAAAATGGCAAAAATTCAACCAAAAATGGCTCAAAATCACACAAAAATGGCAAAAAATGACCCAAAAATGGCAAAAAATTACCCAAAAATGGAGAAAAATGACCCAAAAATGGCTCAAATTCACCCAAAATTGGCTGAAAATGATGCAAAAAATGGCAAAAATTCACCCAAAAATGGCTGAAATTCACCCAAAATGGCTCAAAATGGCCCAAAAATGGCAAAAAATCACCCCAAAATGGCTGAAAATGACCCAAAAATGGATCAAAATGACCAAAAAATGGAGCAAAAATGACCCAAAAATGGCTCAAAATGACCCAAAAATGGCTCAAATTCACCCAAAAATGGCTCAAAATGACCAAAAATGGTGGAAGAATGACCCAAAAATGGCTCAAATTCACCCAAAAATGGCTGAAATTCACCCAAAATGGCTCAAAATGGCCCAAAAATGGCAAAAAATCACCCCAAAATGGCTGAAAATGACCCAAAAATGGATCAAAATGACCAAAAAATGGAGCAAAAATGACCCAAAAATGGCAAAAATTCACCCAAAAATGGCAAAAATGACCCAAAAATGGCTCAAATTCACCCAAAAATGGAGCAACAGGGACCCAAAAATGGCAAAAAGTGACCCTAAAATGGCAAAAAATGACCCAAAATTGGCTGAAAATGACCCAAAAATGGCTCAAAATGACCCAAAAATGGCTCAAAATGACCCAAAAATGGCTCAAATTCACCCACAATTGCCAAAAAATGACCCAAAAATGGCTCAAATTCACCCAAAAATGGCTCAAAATGACCAAAAATGGTGGAAGAATGACCCAAAAATGGCTCAAATTCACCCAAAAATGGCTCAAAATGACCCAAAAATGGCTCAAATTCACCCAAAAATGGAGCAACAGGGACCCAAAAATGGCAAAAAGTGACCCTAAAATGGCAAAAAATGACCCAAAATTGGCTGAAAATGACCCAAAAATGGCTCAAATTCACCCAAAAATGACAAAAAATGACCCAAAAATGGAGCAAAAATGACCCAAAAATGGCTCAAAATCACCCAAAAATGGCAAAAAATGATCCAAAAAATGGCTGAAAATTCACCCAAAAATGGAGCAAAAATGACCCAAAAATGGCTGAAAATGACCCACAAATGACGTAAAAAGCCCAAAATGTCCCAAAAATCCCCAAAATTCCCACAAAAATCCCCCCAGAATTCCTTAAAATGGCCCCAAAAATTCCCCAAAAATGACCCAAAAATGACCC
>NW_024499159.1:0-1820 GCF_017590055.1 Onychostruthus taczanowskii | reverse complement strand
GTGTCCCCGTGCTGACCCCACCCTCGCATCCCCAGCTCGCCTGCCGTCGCGACCACTGGGTGGTGACCAACAGGGACATTGGGGCCACCATGTGATGGCTCTGTGGAGCAGTTACATCACTCTGGTGGCCACGGTGGCCACCGTGTCCCCGTGCTGACCCCCCCCTCGCATCCCCAGCTCGGCTGCCGTCGCGACCACTGGGTGGTGACCAACAGGGACATTGGGGCCACCATGTGATGGCTCTGTGGAGCAGTTACATCACTCTGGTGGCCACGGTGGCCACCGTGTCCCCGTGCTGACCCCCCCCTCGCATCCCCAGCTCGGCTGCCGTCGCGACCACTGGGTGGTGACCAACAGGGACATTGGGGCCACCATGGGGTGGCTGTGAGGAGCAGCCAAAACACTGCAGTTACATCACCCTGGTAGCCATGGTGGCCACCGTGTCCCCATGTCCCCAGCTCGTCTACCATGGCGACCATGGGGTGGTGACCAACAGGGACATTGGGGCCACCGTGTGATGGCTCTGTGGAGCAGTTACGTCACCCTGGTGGCCATGGTGGCCACCGTGTCCCCGTGCTCACCCCACCCTCACGTCCCCAGCTCGCCTGCTGTCGCGACCGCTGGGTGGCGACCAACGGCACCTCGGGGCCACCATGGGGTGGTGGCTGCGAGGAGTGGCACAGATATTACAGCTCCAACCACCTGGTGGCCTTGGTGGCCACCATGTCCCCGTGTCCCCAGCTGGGCTGCATGGTGATGATAGGGTGGTGGCCAATGGCACCTCAGGGCCGCCATGGGGTGGTGGCTGTGAGGAGCAGTTTCATCAGCCTGGCGGGCCACCCTGGTGGCCATGGTGGCCACCGTGTCCCCATGTCCCCATCTCAGCTGCCATGGGGACCACGGGGTGGTGACCAACAGGGTCATTGGGGCCACCATGGGGTGACTGCACGGAGCAGTTACATCACCCTGGTGGCCACGGTGGCCACTGTGTCCCTGTGTCCCCATCTCAGCTGCCATGGTGATGGTGGGGTGGTGACCAGTGGGACATTGGGGCCACCATGGGGTGACTTTGTGGAGCAGTTACGTCACCCTGGTGGCCACGGTGGCCACTGTGTCCCTGTGTCCCCATCTCAGCTGCCATGGTGATGGTGGGGTGGTGACCAGTGGGACATTGGGGCCACCATGGGGTGGTGGCTGCGAGGAGTGGCACAGATATTACAGCTCCAACCACCTGGTGGCCTTGGTGGCCACCATGTCCCCGTGTCCCCAGCTGGGCTGCATGGTGATGATAGGGTGGTGGCCAATGGCACCTCAGGGCCGCCATGGGGTGGTGGCTGTGAGGAGCAGTTTCATCAGCCTGGCGGGCCACCCTGGTGGCCATGGTGGCCACCGTGTCCCCATGTCCCCATCTCAGCTGCCATGGGGACCACGGGGTGGTGACCAACAGGGTCATTGGGGCCACCATGGGGTGGTGGCTGTGAGGAGCAGTTTCATCAGCCTGGCGGGCCACCCTGGTGGCCATGGTGGCCACCGTGTCCCCATGTCCCCATCTCGGTTGCCATGGCAATGATGGGGTGGTGGCCAATGGGACATTGGGGCCACCATGGGGTGGTGGCCAATGGGACATTGGGGCCACCATGGGGTGGTGGCCAATGGGACATTGAGGCCACCATGGGGTGGTGGCTGTGAGCAGCAGCCCAGATATTGCAGCTCCATCACCCTGGTGGCCATGGTGGCCACCATGTCCCCATCTTGGCTGCCATGGGGACCACGGGGTGGTGACCAATGGGACCTTGGGGCCACCTCGGGGTGGTGGCTGT
>NW_024499158.1:0-1820 GCF_017590055.1 Onychostruthus taczanowskii | reverse complement strand
GGGACCCCGATTTGGGGGGTTTTGGGGAGGTTTGGGGGTAGGGGGGATTTGGGGAATGTGTTGGGGTAGATCTGGGGCAGATTTTGGGGTGGTTTTGGGCTGATTTTGGATTCTTCTGAGAGTGATTTTTGGGCTGGTTTTTGAGCTGACTGGGCTGATTTTGGGGCTGTTTTTGGGCGGGTTTTGGGCTGACTCTGGGGCTGATTTTGGGGGTGATTTTGGGGCTGGGTTTGCCCTGATTTTGCCCTGATTTTGGGCTGAGTCTGGGCAGATTTGGGGCTGATTTGGGGTGTGATTTTGGGTGTGATTTTGGGGCTGGTTTTGCCCTGATTTTGGGGCTGTTTTGGGTGTGATTTTGGGGCTGCTTTGGGTATGATTTTGGGCAGATTTTGGGCAGATTTTGGGTGTGATTTTGGGCTGTTTTGGGTGTGATTTTGGGCAGATTTTGGGTGTGATTTTGGGCAGGTTTTGGGTGTGATTTTGGGTGTGATTTTGGGTGTGATTTTGGGCTGTTTTGGGTGTGATTTTGGGCAGATTTTGGGTGTGATTTTGGCTGGTTTTTGGGCTGATTTTGGGTGTGATTTTGGGTGTGATTTTGGGCGTTTTTGGCATGTTTCCTGTCTGTTTTTTGGCTCTTTCCTGTCTGATTTTGGGGATATTCCTGTCTGATTTTGGGCCGTTTTTGGGCTGTTTTTGGGGATGTTTCCTGTCTGATTTTGGGCTGTTTTTTGGCATGTTTCCTGTCTGTTTTTGGCATGTTTCCTGTCTGTTTTTGGCCATGTTTCCTGTCTGTTTTTGGGGGTGTTTCCTGTCTGCTTTTGGGCTGTTTTTTGGCATGTTGTGTGATTTTGGGCAGATTTTGGGTGTGATTTGGGGCAGATTTCGGGCAGATTTTGGGGCTCTTTTGGGTGTGATTTTGGGCAGATTTTGGGTGTGATTTTGGGCAGATTTTGGGTGTGATTTTGGACAGGTTTTGCGCAGATTTTGGGCAGATTTTGGGTGTGATTTTGGGCAGGTTTTGGGTGTGATTTTGGGCAGATTTTGGGTGTGATTTTGGGCAGATTTTGGGCTGATTTTGGGTGTGATTTTGGGTGTGATTTTGGGCAGATTTTGGGTGTGGTTTTGGGCAGATTTTGGGTGTGATTTTGGGCAGATTTTGCCCTGATTTTGGGCAGATTTTGCCCTGATTTGGGGCAGATTTTGGGCAGATTTTGCCCTGATTTTGGGCAGATTTTGGGCAGATTTTGCCCTGTTTTGGGCAGATTTTGCCCTGATTTTGGGCAGATTTTGCCCTGATTTGGGGCAGATTTTGGGCAGATTTTGCCCTGATTTTGGGCAGATTTTGCCCTGATTTTGCCCTGATTTTGCCCTGATTTTGGGCTGTTTTGGGCTGACTCTGGGCAGGTTTTGGGTGTGATTTTGGGGCTGTTTTGGGTGTGATTTGGGGCAGATTTTGGGCAGGTTTTGGGCAGATTTTGCCCTGATTTTGCCCTGTTTTGGGCTGTGTGTGCTGACCGGCCGCCCTGCCGCAGGGGGATGATGGACGAGGAGGGGAACCAGTTCGTGGCGTATTTCCTGCCCGTGGAGGAGACGCTGCGCAAGCGCAAGCGGGACCAGGAGGAGGACGTGGACTACGCCCCCGAGGATGTGTAAGGGGGTCCCCAAAACCCGGGGGGGCCCCAAAACCCGGGGGGGCCCCAGAAACTGAGGGGAATCCTCAAAAATCTGGGGGGGGGGATTTGGGGGTCCGCTGGGGCTCCGGAGTTTCCTGGGAAATGAAAAACGTGCAGCGAACCCCGGGGGAATTTGGGGGAGAATCG
>NW_024499157.1:0-1825 GCF_017590055.1 Onychostruthus taczanowskii | reverse complement strand
GGTCAAACTTTGGGATTTGGGGCTTTTTGGGATCAAATGGTTCAATAAAAAATGGGAATGAAAAAATTCCGAACTTCTCCGAGTCCTGCTTTGTTAAAATTTCGATTATTGATCATCGATTATCGATTATTGATTATCAATTATTGTTTATTGATGAGCAGGTTTTGATTTTTGGGGGGGATTTGGGATTTTTTGGGGAGGTTTTTGTGGAATTTGGGATTTTTTGGTGGGATTTTGGAAGTTTTTTGTGGGATTTTGGAAGTTTTTGTGGCATTTGGAGTTTTTTGTGGGATTTTGGGATTTTTTTTTGAGATTTTTTGGGGTTTTTTGTGAGATTTGGGGTTTTTTGGGGGGATTTGGATGTTTGGGAGGATTTTTTGGGATTTTTTTGGTGGGATTTCGGATTTCTTTTTGGTTGTTTGTGGGATTTTTTGGTGGGTTTTGGGATTTTTTGAGAGATTTTGGGGTTTTTGGTGAGATTTTTTGGGATTTTTTGGGTGGAATTTGCAATTTTTTATGGGGTTTGGGATTTTTTTGGTGGGATTTTGGGATTTTTGGTGGGATTTCAGATTTTTCGGTGACATTTGGGGTTATTTTGTGGAATTTGGGATTTTTTGGGGTGGAATTTGGGATTTTTTGGGGTGGAATTTGGGATTTTTTGGGGTGGAATTTGGGATTTTTTGGGGTGGAATTTGGGATTTTTTGGGGTGGAATTTGGGATTTTTTGGGGTGGAATTTGGGATTTTTTGGGGTGGAATTTGGGATTTTTTGGGGTGGAATTTGGGATTTTTTTTTTGTGGGATTTGGGATTTTTTTTGGGTGGAATTTGGTTTTTTGGTTTTTTTTTGTTTGTTTTTTTGGTGGGATTTGGGTTTTTTTTGGTGGTTTTTGGGATTCTTACCGGGATTTTGGGGAAATTTTTTGGGTAGGATTTTGTATTTTTGGTGGGATTTGGGAATTTTTGGATGGGATTTTTGGTGGGATTTGGGAATTTTTGGATGGGATTTTTGGTGGGATTTGGGAATTTTTGGATGGGATTTTTGGTGGGATTTGGGAATTTTTGGATGGGATTTTTGGTGGGATTTGGGAATTTTTGGATGGGATTTTTGGTGGGATTTGGGAATTTTTGGATGGGATTTTTGGTGGGATTTGGGAATTTTTGGATGGGATTTTTGGTGGGATTTGGGAATTTTTGGATGGGATTTTTGGTGGGATTTGGGAATTTTTGGATGGGATTTTTGGTGGGATTTGGGAATTTTTGGATGGGATTTTTGGTGGGATTTGGGAATTTTTGGATGGGATTTTTGGTGGGATTTGGGAATTTTTGGATGGGATTTTTGGTGGGATTTGGGAATTTTTGGATGGGATTTTTGGTGGGATTTGGGAATTTTTGGATGGGATTTTTGGTGGGATTTGGGAATTTTTGGATGGGATTTTTGGTGGGATTTGGGAATTTTTGGATGGGATTTTTGGTGGGATTTGGGAATTTTTGGATGGGATTTTTGGTGGGATTTGGGAATTTTTGGATGGGATTTTTGGTGGGATTTGGGAATTTTTGGATGGGATTTTTGGTGGGATTTGGGAATTTTTGGATGGGATTTTTGGTGGGATTTGGGAATTTTTGGATGGGATTTTTGGTGGGATTTGGGAATTTTTGGATGGGATTTTTGGTGGGATTTGGGAATTTTTGGATGGGATTCTTGGTGGGATTTGGGAATTTTTGGATGGGATTTTTGATGGAATTTGGGCATTTTTGGGTGGAATTTCGGGGTTTTTTTGGGATCTGGAATTTTTCGGGTGGGGTTTGGGATTTTTTTGGTGGGAT
>NW_024499156.1:0-1825 GCF_017590055.1 Onychostruthus taczanowskii | reverse complement strand
GATTTTCTGCGATTTTTGGGGATTTTTCTGGGGAGATTTTGACCTGATTTTTGTCAGAATTTTGGGGGGCCCAGGAAACCCCGGAACTGCAGCGCCACGGCCGCGTCCCCCGGGGGGGTCGGAGTGATCGTCGCACTCCGGATCAGTGACGGGGGAATTCCAGAACATTCCAGAAAGTTCCAGAAAAATCGGGAATTTTGGGGATTTTTTGCAAGTTTTGTGGGATTTTTAGGGGTGTTGAGGTGATTTTGGGTTGTTTTTTTTACTTTTGGGAGGTTTTTTAGGGATGTTTTGGAAATGTTTTGGAGGATTATTTGAGGAATTGTTGGGATTTTTGGGGGAATTTTGGGGAGATTTTTTTTTGGGGAGGTTTTTTTGGGGAGTTTTTTTGGGATTTTCTGGGGATTTTTTGGGGTGATTTGGGGGATTTTTGGCGGTCACCTTGTCAGACTCGATTTTGGGCCATTTTTGGGGGATTTTGGGCCATTTTTGGTGGAATTTTGGGCCATTTTTGCTGCATTTTTTTCCCATTTTCCCCTGAATTTTTTGGGATGTTTGGGGATATTTTAGGCATTTTTGGGAGATTTTTTGAGGATATTTTGGGGATTTTTTTGGGGTGATTTGGGGGATTTTTGGGCCATTTTATATCCATTTAAAGTGAATTTTTGGGCCATTTTTGCTGCGTTTTTTTCCTGGTTTCACCTGAAATTTTTTGGGATGTTTGGGGATATTTTGGGCATTTTTGGGGAGATTTTTGAGGATATTTTGGGCATTTTTGGGGGGATTTTTTGGGGTGATTTGGGGGATTTTTGGGCCATTTTATATCCATTTAAAGTGAATTTTTGGGCCATTTTTGCTGCGTTTTTTCCTGTTTATGCCTGAAATTTTTTGGGATGTTTGGGGATATTTTGGGCATTTTTTGGGAAATTTTTTGAGGATATTTTGGGGATTTTTGGGGCTCACCCTGTCGGGCTGGGACTCGATTTTGGGCCACTTAAATCCGATTTCAATCCCGTTTTTCCCCATTTTAATCGGATTTTTTTGCCTTTTCGGGGCCGATTCTGAGTGAAATTTTCCCCCGGATTTTTTGGGGTGATTTTTGGTATTTCTGGGGCTCACCTTGTCAGGCTGGGACTCGTTTTTGGGGTGCTGGAAGGTCAGCAGGTGCAGCCCGGGCGGGACCCCTCGGGAGCGGCACTGCCCCAGCTCGGTCAGGAAATCGGCGCGGGGCCCCCACCAGCCGTGGGTGCCCGAAATCTGCCCCACGCGGCAGCGGGAGCGCTCTGGGGGGGGCAAAATCGGGTTCAGCGCCCCCAAAAACCCCCAAATCCACCCCAAAATTAACAAAATCCCAAAAAAAAATTGGAGATAAAAACTGCCAAAAAACTGCCCAAAAAACTGCCCCAAGAATCAGCACAGAACCCGAAATCTGCCCCAAATCTGCCCCAAATCTGCCCCAAATCTGCCCCAAATCTGCCCCAAATCTGCCCCAAATCTGCCCCAAATCTGCCCCAAATCTGCCCCACCCTGCAGCGGGAGCGCTCTGGGGGGGGCAAAAATGGATTCAGCACCCCCAAAAACCCCAAAATCCACCCCAAAATGAACAAAATCCCAAAAAAAAGGGGAAAAAATGAAAGAAAACCAAAAAAACAAAAAAAAAAAAAGTCCCAAATCCCATTCCCCCATTTTGGTTCCTTTTTCCCCCCTTTTTGCCCAAAATTCAGCTTTTTCCCCCCAAAAGCCACCCAAACCTCCCAATTTTTCCCCCAGCCTCCCCCCAAAATCCAATTTCCCCCAATTTCCCCCCAAAATCTCCATTTCCCCC
>NW_024499155.1:0-1827 GCF_017590055.1 Onychostruthus taczanowskii | reverse complement strand
AAATTCCCAAAAAATCCCTGAAAAATTAAAAAATGAATCCCAAAAAATACCAAAAAAATCCCCAAAAAATCCTGGAAAAATTAAATAATAAATCCCAAAAAATCCCAAAAAAATCCCGGAAAAATTAAAAAGAAATCCCCAAAAAATCCCGGAAAAATTAAAAAATAAATCCCCCCAAAAAATCCCCAAAAATCCCAAGAAAAACCCCAAAAAATCCCGGAAAAATTAAAAAATAAATCCCCCAAAAATCCCCAAAAATCCCGGAAAATTAAAAAAATAAATCCCAAAAAAATCCCAAAAAATCCCCTAAAAATCCCCAAAAAATCCCAAAAAAATCCCGGAAAAATTAAAAAAAAATCCCAAAAAAAATCCCCAAAATCCCAAAAAATCCCCGAAAAATTAAAAAATAAATCCCAAAAAAAATCCCCAAAAAATCCCAAGAAAAATCCCAAAAAATCCCCAAAAAATTAAAAAAAAAAAATCCCCCAAAAATCCCCAAAAAATCCCCAAAAAATCCCCAAAAATCCCCGAAAAATTTAAAAATAAAATCCCAAAAAATCCCCAAAAAATCCCAAAAAAATCCCGGGAAAATCCTGGAATTAATGAATTATTGCTGTAATTAATCTGTGCCATTAATCCCTGATGAACGCCGTTATTTCATCAGTTACATTAATGTTTAGTGCAGCTATTTACAACTGGATTAATTAATTCATTGATTAATTAATTGATTACAATTTATTTATTACTGATAAATCACTCAATTAATTAATCATTTATCAATTATTTCCTTTATTAATTAATAAAATTAATTAATTAATGCATTGATTGTTAATGAATTAAATTGGCTTGCTAATTAATTCATTATTCATGCATTGATTTTAATAAATTAAATTAATTTGCTCTTGAAGTTATTAAGGTAATTATTAACCTTTTAATGCGTTTAATTAATTAATTATTACATTAATTATTAATGTTTTAATAACTTTAATTAATTAACCTTTTAATAAATTTAATTAATCAGTTATTAAATGAATTTTTAACGTTTAAATCAGTTTAATTAATTAACCTTTTAATAAGTTTAATTAATCAATTATTAAATTAATTATTAACGTTTTAATAAATGTAGTTGATCAGTTATTAAATGAATTATTAACATTGTAATCAGTTTAATTAATTAACCTTTTAATGAGTTTAATTAATCAGTTATTAAATGAATTATTAACACTTTCCGTTATTTCATCAATTAAATTAATTTTTAGTGCAGCTATTTGCACTTGGCTCAATTAATTAATTGATTAATTAATTGATTACAATTTATTTATTACTGATAAATCACTCAATTAATTAATCATTTATCAATTATTTCCTGTATTAATTAACTTATTTCCATGTCTTTAATATGTAAAATTAATTAATTCATGCATTGATTTTTAATGAATTAAATTGACTTGTTAATTAATTCATTATTCATGCATTGATTTTAATAAATTAAATTAATTTGATCTTAAAGTTATAAGGTAATTATTAACATTTTAATACGTTTAATTAGTTAATTATTACATTAATTATTAACGTTTTAATAAGTTTAATTAATTAACCTTTTAATAAATCTAATTAATCAGTTATTAAAGGAATTATTAATGCTTTAATAAGTTTAATTAATTAACCTTTTAATAAGTTTAATTAATCAATTATTAAATTAATTATTAACCTTGTAATAAGTTTAACTAACCCCTTATTAAATGAATTATTAACATTTAAATAAGTTTAATTAATCAGTAATTAAATTAATTATTGACATTTTAATAAGTTTAATTAATTAACCTT
>NW_024499154.1:0-1828 GCF_017590055.1 Onychostruthus taczanowskii | reverse complement strand
GATTTTGGAGGAGATTTTGGGGAAATTGGGGAATTTTTGATGTGTCTTTTTTGTTGTTGTTGGGGAATTTTTTTGGGATTTTGGGGAATTTGGGGGAAATTTTGGGAATTTTTTGAGAGTTTAGGGGAAATTTGGGGGAATTCTGGGGAATTTTTTTGGAAATTTTGGGGACTTTGTAGGAATTTGGGGGAATTTTGGGGCAATTTTGGAAAACTTTGGCAGATTTTAAGGATTCTTAAAAATTTTGGGGGAATTGTGGAGAATGATTTTGGGAGATTTGGGGCAATTTTGGAGGATTTTGGGTGGAATTTGGGAGTTTTTGGGTAATTTTATGGGCATTTGGTAAAACTTAGTGGAATTTTTGGGAGATTTTTGGGGAATTTTGAGGGGATTTTGGGGAATTTTTGGGAGTTTGGGGAAATTTGGGGAATTTTGAGAGGATTTTTGGGGAATTTGGAGATTTTTTTGGGAAATTTTGGGGATTTTTGGTGGAAATTTTGGGGGAATTTTGAGTGAATTTTTAGGAATTTTGGCAGAATGGAAATTTATTGTTTTGGATTTGGGGAAATTTTGGGGGAATTTTTGGGAGATTTGGGAATTTTGGGGGAATTTTGAGGAAATTGGGAGGAATTTGGAGACATTTTGGGGAATTTTTTGGCATTTTGGGGATTTTTTTGGGTGAATTTGGGTGAATTTTGGGATTTTGGGGTGATTTTAAGGAATTTTTGGAAGATTTTGTGAATTTTTGGGAGTTTTTTGGGGAATTTTCTGGAATTTTGGTCAATTTTGGATTTTTGGGTCCTTCCAGGTGGAGCCGGAGGAGCCCCAGGGAGAGCCTCAGGTGAGAACGGGGAAATTTGGGAAAATTTGGGAAAATTTGGGAATTTTTGGGAATTTTGGGGAATTTTGGGAAAATTTGGGGGTTTTGGAAGGATTTTGGGCCGGTTTTGGGGGGAAATTTTGGGATTTTTTGGGATTTTTTTCAAGGATTTTTTTGTATTTTGGGAAAATTTGGGGAATTCCAGGGGAGATTTTGGGTGGAATTTTTGGGGTTTTGGGTGGAATTTTTGGAATTTTGGGTGGAATTTTTGGGGTTTTGGGTGGAATTTTTGGGTTTTTGGGTGGAATTTTTGGGGTTTTGGGTGGAATTTTTGGGTTTTTGGGTGAAATTTTTGGAATTTTGGGTGGAATTTTTGGAATTTTGGGTGGAATTTTTGGGTTTTTGGGTGGAATTTTTGGGGTTTTGGGTGGAATTTTTGGGGTTTTGGGTGGAATTTTTGGGTTTTTGGGTGAAATTTTTGGAATTTTGGGTGGAATTTTTGGTGAAATTTTTGGAATTTTGGGTGGAATTTTCGTGATTTTTGGGAGAATTTCAATTTTTTAAGTGGGATTTTGGGGGATTTTTGGGGTTTTTTGTAGATTTTGGGTGAATTTTTTTAAATATTGAGAGTTTTTTTGGATTTTGGGGTGGAAATTTTGGGGATTTTGGTTGAAATTTTGGGGGTTTTGGGCGGATTTTATTTTTTTAATTTTAGGGGGATATTTTTGGGGTTTTTTGGGGAATTTTTTTGGCTTTTAAGCAGATTTTTTGGGGAATTTTTAAAAATTTTGGTTCTTTTTTTAAACTTTGGTGAATTTTTGGGGTTTGGGGTGGAAATTTTGGGAATTTTGGTTGAAATTTTTGGGTTTTGGGTGGATTTTTGTTTTTTTTTTAAATTTTGGGGGAAATTTTTGGAATTTTGGGGAAATTTTTGTAACTCTTCCATGAATTTTTTAGAATTTTTTAGAATTTTTTTTTGACTTTGGGGCAACTTTTTTGGGTTTTGGT
>NW_024499153.1:0-1829 GCF_017590055.1 Onychostruthus taczanowskii | reverse complement strand
GTAACACAGGTAAGCCTGATCAGCCGTTCTCCCTTCCTCCTGAGCTGCTACAAAACAGGGTTTCTCATGTTGCTGGCAGGGCAAGCCAGTGGTTGCTGTGTACCACTCCTGCAGGTGGCTCAGGGCTATGTTTTTGGCTGCCAAGAACATCATGTCCCAGTGAAGTGTTCAGCATTTTCCACTGTATGCAACACGCCTGGTTTTATGCCCGGCATCGGTGGTGTTGTTGTTGTTGGAACCGGTTGCACTTGTCTTGCCATACTTAGCCTTTGTTTTGTGGGTTTAAGGCAGAACAACTTGCAGGACTTGCTGGTCTTGGTTGTTATGTTAGGGCTTCCTTTCCATCGCTCTTATCTCTGCGCTCAAGACTGATTATATCTTTTTTCCCAGTGACAGCTCATTGCACACAAGATGGCCAGTTTTCCATTGCTGTTTCTCGAGATGTGACCCTGCCACCCGTTGCCCTGGACTCAGTGCAACTGGCCAGTGGACACAGTACTGGCTGTGTCCCTGTCCTAACAAACAATGTCTTTGTTGTGTACCAGTTTCCGCTCTCTGCCTGTGGCACTACTTTTCAGGTAAGAGCTGCAGCTGTTGCTAGGCTGGAAGAGCTGGAACAGCCTGACATGGCTTTGGCTGCTTAATGGACATCCTACAGACTTCCACAGGCCAAACGCTGTTCTCCAGCATCATACTGATCCAGCCCGACTTTACCCCAGTGATGGTGCCTATCTGTCATTCCAGATGACTGGAGACCAGGCCATATATGAGAATGAGCTGGTGGCAAGCAGGGATGTGAAGACTGGGAGCCTTGGCTCTGTCACTAGGGATAGCACTTTCAGGTATTACCCTGAGGCTGATGTTGCTGGGTGTCTGGGTTCAATGTCACTAGAGAAATTCCTGCTTGTCACAAGCTCTGAGTTCACATGAGGGCGCTGGAGTAGCTTGAAGAATGGTGTGTCTCTAATTAGTCAGTATAAAGCTGGTGTTGATCAATGACAATCTGCTGATTCTCAAATCTAAACATTAAAAAGAATTTGAAGAATTTGTTAAAAGGAAGTGACAGAAGAAAGGGGATATAACTAATGAAAGCAGATGATAGGTTGCCATATTGGAGAAAAGGGGTATCAGAGTGGCTTTTCTTATTTGCCTGATTTGGAGCTTTCCCACCAGGTTACATGTCCAATGTACTTATTCCATCAGTGGGAGCTCCGTTCCCTTGAGTGTTCAGGTCTTCACGTTGCCACCACTCCCTGCTCTGTCCCAGCCAGGCCCTCTGTCTTTGGAGCTGCATGTTGCCTCAGGTAGGAGAGGTTTGCAGGACCTGCTTAAGGCTCTCGGTGCAGGGCTCTGGTCTCTGATGAGTAACAGTGGAGTATTGATGGGTTAACCCAGCACTGCTTCCCTGCCATGGTGGGAACTTACTGATATGGCTATAAAGGATGCCTATGCCTGTTTCTTCCTGCTTTTAAATGGCTCTTGGGTTTCTTCTGTCCCAGATGGAAGCTATACTTCCTACTATATGGACAGTGACTATCCTGTTGTGAAGACTCTGAGAGACCCTCTCTATGCAGGGGTCAAGATCCTTCAGAGAACAGACCCAGACCTGATTTTAGTTCTGCACCTCTGCTGGGTGGCACCAAGCACCAACCCCCAGCAACAGCAGCAGTGGCCACTTTTGGTGGATGGGTAAGTGACTTGAAAAAAACTTTGGGCCAGGGGAATAACTTGCTCTTTTTCACTGCTTACCTTTCCTCCTCAGGTGCCCTTATGCAGGGGACAACTATCAGACACAGCTGTCCTGCCTGCCTAGTTTCACACTGAAGACA
>NW_024499152.1:0-1829 GCF_017590055.1 Onychostruthus taczanowskii | reverse complement strand
TTTTTTGGGGCATTTTCAGGGTTTTTTGGGTGCGTTTTTGGGACATTTTCACGTCTTCTTCTCGGGGTTTTTTTGGGGCATTTTCAGGGTTTTTCCCGGATTTTTGTGAGGTTTCCTTGGGGCAGTTTTGGGGTTTTTTTGGGGCAGTTTTGGGCTTTTTTCTTGGAGTTTTTTGGGGCAGTTTTGGGGTTTTTCTCAGGGTTTTTTGTGGCATTTTTGGGTTTATTTTGGGGCAGTCTGGGGGTATTTCTTGAGGTTTTTTTTTGGGCATTTTCAGGGTTTTCCCCGGATTTTTGTGAGGTTTTCTTGGGGCAGTTTTGGGATTTTTTTGGGGCAGTTTTGGGCTTTTTTCTCGGAGTTTTTTGGGGCAGTTTTGGGGTTTTTTTCTCAAGACTTTTTCTGTGTCTTTTTGGGGTTTTGCTCTGGGTTTTTTGGGGCAGTTTTGGGCTTTTTTTTGGGTTGGTTTAGGTGTTTTTCTTGGCGTTTTTTTGAGTTTTTTTCTGGTTTTTTTTGGCATTCCAGCACACACGGAGGCAGAAGGACGTTTTGGGGGGAGGGGGCTGGCCCCGCCCCCGTTTATTTGGGGAGGGGGCTCAGTTCTTGTAGCCCCTGCTGGCCCGGCGGCCTCGGGCTCGCTCGAATTTGGGTCCCTTGGAGCGCACGTAGGGCCTGGGGGGAAGGGGGGCAGTCAGGAACCCAGAACACCCCGAAATGTCCCCCAAAACGTGCCTTAAAACATCCCCCAAATATCCCTTAAAACACCACAAAATGTCCCTTAAAACATCCCCAAAAATCCCCCAAAACGTGCCTTAAAACACCCCCAAAATGTCCCTTAAAACACCCCAAAATGTGCCTTAGAACATCCCCAAAATGTCCCTCACATTTTCCCCAAAATGTCCCTTAGAACATCCCCAAAATGTGCCTTAAAACATCCCCCAAATATTCCAAAAAACACCCCAAAACATCCCCCAAAACATCCCCCAAATACCCCTTAAAACACCCCAAAATGTCCCTTAAATCATCCCCAAAATGTGCCTTAGAACACCCCCAAAAGGTCCCTCAAATCTTCCCCAAAATGTCCCCCAAAACATCCCCAAATATCCCCCAAAACATCCCCCAAATATCCCTTAAAACACCCCAAAACGTCCCTCAAATCTTCCCCAAAATGTCCCCCAAAACATCCCCAAATATTCCCCAGTATCCCTTAAAACATCCCCAAAATGTCACTTAAAACATCCCAAAATGTGCCTTAAAACATCCCCAAATATCCCCCAAAACATCCCCCAAATATCCCTTAAAACACCCCCAAAATGTGCCTTAAAAACCCCCCTAATGTCCCTCAAAACACCCCCAAAATGTGCCTTAGAACATCCCCAAAATGTCCCCCAAAACATCCCCCAAATGTCCCCCAAAATGTGCCTTAAAACATCCCCCAAATAATCCCCAAATATCCCCCAAAACATCCCCAAATATCCCTTAAAAAATCCCCCCAAATGTCCCATCCCACCCCGAAAATATCCCCCCAAAATGTCCCTTAAAACACCCCAAAACGTGCCTTAAAACCCCCCCAAATATCCCCAAAACATCCCCCAAAACATCCCCAAAATGTGCCTTAAAACACCCCAAAATGTCCCTTAAAAAATTCCCCAAATATCCCTTAAAACACCCCAAAATGTCCCTCAAATCTTCCCCAAAATGTCCCTTAAAACATCCCCCAAAACATCCCCAAATATCCCCCAAAACCCCTTAAAACATCCCCAAAATGTCCCCTAAAACACCCCAAAATGTCCTTCAGAACATCCCCCAAATAATCCCCAAAAATCCCCCAA